>NC_065919.1:39972572-40018935 GCF_024586455.1 Bactrocera neohumeralis
GCCATCATATAACGTGTTTAAAACTACAGGGGTTTTTTTAGGTTTATAAAAATTTATTTCCCCAAATTTTTCCAGATTTTCCGGGGGAAATACAAACTTCCGTTATTGTTCAGATCAAACCACTATTATAGAGCATTAAAATGACTGATCAAAATCAAAATAAGACTTTATAAACATTTTTTAATTTTAAGGTTATCTACACAAAGTGAAAAACGTTTTTTTTGATGAAAACCTTTAAATTTCAAATATTAATAAAAAACTAAAATTAAGGCACAAAGTAAAATTGTTTGCTTTCAAAGAATTCCAAATATTAAAAAAAATTTTAAATTTCCCAAAATTTTGGGGTTTAGGTTGTTTTTTGTTGGGGAGGCCATCAAAACCGTTAAGTTTTTTTTTGTTTTCTGGCTTTTCAATTGCATTTTTTTAAAGGCAAAATTTTTGGTCAAAAAATATTTTAATGATGTAAAAAAAATTAAAATATAAATTTTGGGGAAAAAAATCCTTAAAAAGACTGGAAATTATTATAATAAAAAACCCGTTTCAAATCTAAATAAACTGATAAAAAAAATCAAAAACTCCATGCCACAAACTACAAATTATTTACACTAAAAAACTAAAATCAAAATGAAATGAATGAAAGAAATTTTAATTCAAACGAGCAAACGATTCTGAAAAAAGAAAGTAGAAATAAAAAAATAACGGGTTAAATTTGGATACTGTAGGTTAATTTGTATATTTTTATTGTAACTACCTTCTGATAGATAGAATATAGTGATGGTAGCACTAAACTCAGATTCTGTGCGGGTTTTATCTTTTTTTTGGGGAAGGGTTTTGGGATTATGGTTGTTGTGATTTTTTGGTTTGGGGGGCACACCCACATACACTTTGTCTTTATTATTTTGAAAATACTTTTATTTAAAAAATTTGCTGGGGGGACGTGCAGACGATGCGTGCGATGACTTTCGTGAATTTCTATTTTTTTTGCGATTATATCCTAATAAATTGCTGAAGTGACAGCGAGGGCATATTGGCTCAGGGGTTTTTATTGTCTGTGCCATGAAAGAAAAACCCCAATTTAAATTTTAATAAAAATAAACAAATTATTGGGGAAATTTTGTGGAGGGTGTGGGGTTCAAAAAAATATTTTGTAAATAAAAAAAGAAAAAGAAAATAGGTTAATAACAAAAGAGTTCGAAAGCATTATTTATAGCGTTCTCTTGTTTTTATTTTTAAATCTAAATAGTCTTTGGGAAAAAACATTTTAAGCACCCTTTTGATATACAAAATAAATTCATTTGAAATTACACTTTTTCAAAAGTTTGTTATATAATAAGTATGTATATATAAGCTTACCGTTTGGGTAGTAATTAATGAAAATGCCCAAAGGGGGTATATACTGCGGGCACAGACTGCCGACCACGATTGCATCATTTCGAGCAGATAAAGAAAATCTTCGGCCTTGATCTTCCTTGGGAACAAAACCAGACCTGTAAACTTTATATTTTTAAATTTTTTTTATATTTTTGAAATAAAAAAACCCTACCGATGATAAGGGGCCATCTTGATCGAACACACGATTCGCCTTCCCCCCCAAATGATGGGTTTCGTGAATTCGCTTCCTATAATGCCCGATAGATCGGGGTTAAAGGGATTTTTGCATTACATTAACCATTTTTTAAAAAAAGGGAAATATTTCAAAAAATAGCGTGGATATATAAAAAAGTTAGTTTGTAAAATTTTTTTCCCCCCGATCCTTTTTTATATCCCCCGGACAATCGTTTGGGCGAGCAAACTCATTCGGATTGTTTGTATTTGGGAAGGAAAAATATCGTGAAATAAAAAAAATTATTAAAAATATTTTAACTTTTAGGGCCTTTTGGGTTTTGTTTTTTTTTTGAGAAAAATTGTGTTACCGTATCCTTTAAAGTGATTGTTTGCCCCAAAACATTGATGTCATATCAATAGTCTGGGGGAATATTAATGAGTCTTGGGAAAAACTTTTCCCGGCCCCAAAATAACGTAAAACAAATAAGTTATATGTAGCAACCCCGAATTGAAAAAAATGAATTTTTTTAATTATACGAGTAGTTTTTGAACATGATGCACTAATCAAATATACATAGTTTACTCTGAATATTCAACACTTTTTTTATAAATATTTAGGATTTTTTTTCAATTTTCACAAAACATTTTGTGGGGGCCATAAGTGTCCTCATTTAAAACTATTTGCAGTTCATTTTTTTCCGATTTTTGCTTTATCCCCGTAATATTCGGCGGATGATAGTAATCCGTGTGGGAACCTTTAAACCCCTGCCCCCCGGGTGCTATTTGCACTGTGTTTTAAAAAATAAAGAATAAGGAAAATATTTTAATTTTGAAGGCAAGTTTCTTTGTTAGCTTACGGGCTGCGGCTGTTTGATTTCTCGATTTGGGCGTTAAAACTTATACCACGGGGGCCCCGGGAAACATCGCGTCGATTGAGTCATTTTTTGGGAACCCAATCATCAAACTTTTCCCGAAATCCGCTGGTGAGCGAAAATGTGAAAAATACGAAAGCAATTAGTATCTTAATTATCATTATAATTCATTTCAATAATAAACAAATTCGTGTAGTTTATAAATTTAACAAAAGAATATGCTGAAATTTCGACAACATTTTACAAATTTTAAAAAAAACCTTTTTTTAATTCAAAGTAATCATTTTGATAATTAATATAAAAACCCCCAAAAGCGGTCAGAACTAATAGATTAACCTTTTTGCTTGGGAATATGTACACCCTATTCCCTTTTAATCTTAAAACCACCACTTTTTCCAATTTAGGTTTCGTAGCCGTGCTGAGTAACCCCACGGTGTCTCAAAAGGTTCTCTTTTATTATAGCCCTAAAAATACGTATAGCTGACAATAACTACCTTTTAGCTCGGACTTGTGGTCAAACAGGAAAGTTTTTGGGAAAATTTGGTGTAAAATCGTCTAGATTAAATTTTTAGATCCTTACAAAATTTTAAATATACTAATATTCCGGAATTTTAAAAATTTGTTGGGTTTGTGGACACATTTTTTTATACATATATGATAAATATAAAATTTTTATTAATCAAAAAAAAAAAATAATATTTCTGCTAAATATACGAACTACGAACGTCTTGCTTTTTTCCATGAAAATAATATAATTCTGTTTTTATAAAAAAGAAATCATTTATCCATAAACTGTACTTACTGAAATTTAAAAGCAGCAACCCATTGGTACGAATACGATTGCCCCGATAGGTAGTAATAAGTGTTTTTTTTCGTCATCACCCCGTTTGGGGAAGGGGGGGTATTTGCGAACTACTATTTGATTGAAGGGGGAAAAAAATCAATTATAAAACCTTCTTTAGCCATCAAGGTAAATATCTAATGACTAAAAGTAAAAAAAAAAATCTCGAAATAACTTACCCTCATTTTTGATAGCGCAGCAACGGTCTTTCGTTTGCTGATGTTTCGATGGGGGTTTAAATTTCCTTCAACAATAAATTCTAGAATGTTTAGTAATCAAAGTCCTCTTTTTAAAAAAGGGGGAAAAATTAAAAATTATAAAAAGTAACGTTCGAACCCCTTTTTGAAAAGGCATGCGGTAATAAGAACTTTCAAACGTTGTCAAAACCTTAAATTTCCCCTCCATGTCGAGGTACTATCCTAGGCACGTTAAAGTCTGGTAATACGACACAGAATAGCAAGAAGGTGGGAAAAGGATTGAAAAAAAATTTAAATTTTTACTCATATTTTTTTTTTTCTTGCTTCTCTTTCTAACCCTTTGTGGCGCACTGTTGAAACAAGTGCTTTTATAAATTCTTGCGCAAAATATTTGACTCAATTTATTTAAATTTTGAAATGAGAATAACAAAACCTTATACTACCTAGAAGCAATGTAACAAATAATTTCAAGGTCTGTTTTTTTAAGGTTACAGGCCACATTTCTTCATTCATAATATTTTTATATCCCGAAAAGGGGATATTAAATTCCTACGAACTTTGTAAAATAAAAAAGAAAAAATGACCCGAATCGATTTAGGATTTCCCTCTATCTGTCCATTCCCCCGTCGTATATACGCGAACTATTCCCCCGTTAAGAAATCCATTTGAATTTTTCATCCCTCCTCTTCTCTCCAAAAATGTTGGCCGAACCGCCGATACTGTATCATTATAACATATATTTTCCATACAATCGAACAACAAAATTCTGTCTTTGGTGAAAACCCAGTAATTTTGTTCGTGAGCTCTTAAAATTTCAAGATGCCCCCAATCCCCTATCCCAAAGACAAAACATAATTTCGAATACTACAATCTTCAACATAATTCAACTTTAAAAGATATGGTACATATTATATGCATAAAAGGTTTGTTGTTAGCACAAAAATAATACAATGTCAAAAATTTTTTTTCTCTTGACGTCAAAATAACTTTCAATTTTTTTATACTCTCGCAAAAAATTTGGGTAAGGGGGTATTATATTTTTGTTCACCATAGCAGTTGTTTGTAAATTAAAACTAAAAGAGTCAGATATAAGGTTATATACATATACCAAAGTGATCAGGGTGACGAGTAGAGTCGAAATCCGGATGTCTGTCTGTCCGTCCGTCCGTCCGTACAAGCTGTAACTTGAGTAAAAGATGAGATATCATGATGAAACTTGGTACACGTATTTCTTGGCTCCATGAGAAGGTTAAGTTCGAAGATGGGCAAAATCGGCCTACTGCCACGCCCACAAAATGGCGGAAACCGAAAACTTATAAAGTGTCATAACTAAGCCATAAACAAAGATATTAAAGTGAAATTTGGCACAAAGGATCGCATTAGGGAGGGACCCCGCCCCTACTAAGTTTTTTGGACATATCTCGGAAACTACTTTAGCTGTGTCAACCAAATTCTACAGACTCGTTTCCTTCAGGCATTTCCATATACAGCTCAAAAATGGAAGAAATTGGATAATAACCTCGCCCACCTCATATACAAAGGTTATGTTGAAAATACAAAGGTTAACCGACTAACAGAAAACGTCAGAAACACTAAATTTTACAGAAGAAATGGCAGAAGGAAGCTACACCCAGGCTTTTGAAAATTGAAAATGGGCGTGGCGTCGCCCACTTATGGACCAAAAACCATATCTCAGGAACTACTCAACCGATTACAATGAAATTCGGTATGTAATATTTTCTTAACACTCTGATGACATGTACAAAATATGGGTAAAATCGGTTCACAACCACGCCTTTTTTGACTTCCATCTGATGCCTTCTCTGTATAATATATACATTAGGAACCAATGATGATAACGGAATAAAACTTTACACAAATACGGTATTTAAAAAATATGTAAATGACTGATAATGAAATCTTGATTATTACTTTATCGTGCGAGAGTATAAAATGTTCGGTGACACCCGAACTTAGCCCTTCCTTACTTGTTCTAATAATGATTCAATTCTTTAAGTTGTAAGAGGACTAGGTCAAAATAGCTTTAAGGGTTGCAATTGTTTTCCTATAAGAATCGAACATCGTGAACTGAATTTCAAAATAAAAAATAAGAAAAAACGTTAACTTCAACTGCACCGCTTCACATATGCAGAATTCGATTTTTTGGTCGGAAAGTGCACTAGATGCATTAGGCAATAATTTATGCCAAACTTCATGAAGAAATCCGACAGACAGGCGGACATATTCGTCGGTAGGAGTTCTTATAATATTTGCGTTAGGCGCTATTTCTTGTACCTTTAGTGGCTTAGGAGATACGTACATTAAACTTATTATAGGGCTAGGCCATGCACCTTGCTACCGTCATCCATTGCCAAATTAGAATTAGTTTTATATCTTAATGTAGTGCTTAGTTATGACACTTTCTTTGTTTTTGCCAAGGAATACGAGAACCAAGTTTAATCACGATATCTCGAATTTTACTCAAGTTACTGCTTGCACGAACGGACAGACTGATCATTATGTACATATATAAATTTATTTCGATTAGTAGAAAAGTATAAAAACTACTAAGACCACGATAAATTAATAACTAAATACGCTAGAGACATAAATTTTTATTCACGAGATGGTGAGAGGGCTTTACGGAAGCAGAGTTCCAAATTGGACAATAGGCATGGCACTGTCAACTTTTAGGTAAAATCACATACCTCGGCACCTGCTCGACTGATCTCAAATTGACCTTCATATTACAGTGTGAAAATGGGAGAAATCGGATTACATTATTCCATTTTATTATTTCACTTTTCAGTATACAAATAAAGAAGTAATTAATGCAACATAATAAAACTTTGCGCGAATAGTCCCTTTGAAGTATGCCATCTTATCACCAAAAAATTTTCAAATCGTACAAAAACTGTTCAAGACCTTAGGTACCGCATATCTGGACCTCAGTACCTTTGGCTGACTTGAATTGAAATCCAGAGAGAATTTTCTCCTTACAATAGTATGTCTGTGTGTTACGAATGGTTTGAATGCGGTCAATAGTTCCTTTAGTCCCATATACCTAATATAAAGATTTTCGAAATTCCGGGTGACTTTATACCGCATATATCTGCCAATATGTGAGCTATTAATGAAAATGAGAGAGCGTGATTTACTCATAACAGTGTATCTTTGTGCATTAAATGGATCTTATTGGGCAAAAACTTTACCCAGTCCCCATATAACTAATATCAGAATTTTTAAAAATTATGGTGACTTCATGAAACCCTAGTATCCTTTTATTAGTCTGTGGCATGTTAATTGTATGTATGGTAGTAGTATTGGCAAGAATAGATCAAATCAAGTCAATACTATCCCCAACTCTCATGTACTACCTGTAATGATTTTCCTTAGAACAACGAAAGTGTTTGCCGAATATGTCAGGTAATGAGAATTAATTATATATAAAATTGTCTCAAAATATAGTCTCGAGTATACCTCAGCAATGATCAAATTAATACAACCAGCCCTTGCCTTTCTTTGCCCGCAATAAAACCATTAAGGTTGGTCAAAATGTGTGATATTTTAATGAAACTAAATGGACAAGCGTTCTAAAATTGTGTAGTTATGCCAGCACATGAAAAAATTTCCCGGGCTTTGATTTTTGTAAGTTGCAAGAGTATGAAACGTTCGTTTACCCCCGAACTTGACCTCTCATTACTTTTTTATATATTTTGAATGGTTCCAAAATTTCCTTCTGAATGTTACAAACCACGTGATTATTTTAATATAACCTGTTCTGGGTTTAAGAAACTCACACGAACATTTCTATGAACGCTCTGCAAAGGTATCAAAAGCATGATCGGATATTTTAATGCTCGTACCATGGATTGTGCTGGAATGCATATTTTCTCAAGCGATGAGCCTAGCACTTAAAGTAAAGTAAAGTACGATGTTGAAAGGCGAATATAACAGAAATTAGAATTGCAACGATATGCACACATATGTATTTTTAAATTGGGATATTTTGGTGTGTTCCCTTAGCTGAGTTTGCTGACTTTTTAAGTTGCAATAATTGCACATCAGAGAATTTCTCAAGAATCCGATCCATAAGTATTAAAATAAAAATATTAAAAAACTAAATAGAAGAGATAAGAAGTATAACCTGCAGTTATTAACAACGAAATAAGTAAAAAAGAATTTATATATTTTCTGCCTAACTGTTCTGATGATAATGCGTTTTCTATTTTAAATTGATAAATTACTAGTGTCCTTTCTCCTTCTTTATTGGCGTAGACACCGCTTACGCGACTATAGCCGAGTTAACAACAGCGCGCAGTCGTGTCTTCTTTTTAATATGTGGCGCCAATTGGAGATTCCTAGCAAAGTAAGGTCCTTCTCCACCTGGTCCTTCCAATGGAGTGGAGATCCTCACCTTCCTCTTCTTCCCCCGGCGGGTTTCTCATCCGAGGCAGTTGATATCTTTTCATTGGGGGCGTTTTTTACGTGGCGGGTCCCACACCCAAACGGATGTTCTTAGGCTACCCAGAGGATACTTGGTCTGAAACCGGAAGACGTGAGCTGCTTGAGCCATATGTAAAAGAATCGTTTCTGGCCACACCCAAGTGAATGGCGATCAGAAAACTTTCCTCACTTGCGTGAACTTCTACACATTACTCCATCCTCCTAGTGTCCTTTACTACGGATTTTAATTTTTTTTGTTTACCATATTCCCACCATTTATTAATTGAGTAATTATACCCTGAACAGGGTATGTATATTAAGTTTGTCACGAAGTTTGTAACACCCAGAAGGAAGCGTCGGAGACCCTATAAAGTATATATATAAATGATCAGTATGTTGAGCTGAGTCGATTTAGCCATGTCCGTCTGTCTGTCTGTCCGTCTATCCGTCCGTCGGTCTGTATATACACGAACTAGTCCCTCAGTTTTTAAGATATCCTTTTGAAATTTTGCAAACGTCATTTTCTCTTCAAGAAGCTGCTTATTTGTCGGAACGGCCGATATCGGACCACTATAGCAAATAGCTACCATACAAACTGAACGATCGGAATCAAGTTCTTGTATGGAAATAACTCAATAACGCCTGGACCATAATTTGGACAATTGGCCAATTTTTTCTTAAATGTTCGTTGAAGTTCAAAGATGGTTTTTACGGCGAGAAAAATTCGAATAATTTCCGGAAAACCCCTAAAAACAGCCCTTTTCTTTTTCCCATACAAACGAATGAATGTTTGTTTGTTAGTAACGCTAAGAGAACGGCTGAACCAATCTTGATGAAATTTTCAGAGGTTGTTTGTTGTGGATCGGGAAAGGTTTAGAAACAAAATACCTTATACTTTTCATGAGGAGAAGTCGGAAAATTGGACAATTCCAAAAAGTAACATTTTCCATACACATTTTTTTAAATTTTTGTTTGTTTTGTTTTTCAATATTTTGATTTGTAAATTATTTGAATCGTTCAATTGCGGTCGCTTGCTTTTTTATTCCGGCTATCCAAAGGAAAAATTATTGAAAATTATTCAGTGAAAACTTTATGTGTGTTTCACACAATGTGGTCAATTGCAGATTGAAATTTGTTACGAAGCCACGAAGAGGTCGCGCTAATATTGGTCGGCGTTCTTTTTGCCATCAACGTATGGCAGCCCAAGGAAAGGCAAGAAGTACTCCCAAAATGCGATGACATACGTGCGGAATTATGGATCGCGGTCAATCAGCTAGCGATCGTAACGATATCACAGCACGACTTTTTAAACAATAGCTGCGATGTTTGATGGTCTTTATCTTGAAGCAACCTATGGTATATATGGTGCTGTTAGATGCTGAATGTATTCTGTTGAGTAGCAAAAAGAGGTTTGCCGCACGCACACATTCTTCTTTGGATGCGGATGGTGATTACACCAGATCAAATTGATGAAATCATTTCAGCGGAAATTCCTGATTCAGAGATAGATCCAGAATTATACGAAGTGGTGAAAACCAATATGGTTCATGGACCTTGCGAACCTTACAATCCCACTTTGGTTTGTATGTCTGACAATAAATGCACGAAACACTACTCATGTGCTTTTCTTTCGGAAACGGAAATGGGAAATGATGGATATTCACTGTATCGGCGTCGCTCACCAGACGACAATGGCAGAACATTTAGCATTTAGAGGCGTGAATATCGACGTTAACAACACATCGAAGTTGACAACACATGGATCGTACCATATTCGCCACTTTTGTCTAATTCACATTCAAAACTCATGTCAATGTTGAATATTGCAGATTGGTGAAATCGATCAAATACGTTTGCAAGTACGTCACCAAAGAAAGCAACATAGCGGTTATTGGCCTTGAACGATATGAGATCAGCAGTATCAAATGGGTCGATATGTGAACTGCAATAAAGCGCTTTGTAGGATATTTACTTTTGCAATTCATGAAAGTTTTCCGACTGTTGTGCGTCTCGCGGTTCAACTTCATTTAAGTCATTGCGTATTGTGAATGGTACAGTGTGTGCAACTTTTTGAGAAGCATGCCAGCAGTTGCATTTGCTGGAACATGATAATCACTGGAAACAGACGAAGGACAATGCGATAGTTACTTCGCATGCCACTGAAGTTCGCATACTTTTCGCGAAGATCATTTCGACATATCAGCCTTCAAATTCGCGTTAATTATGGGATACGAAAAAATGACATTGCCGATGACATTTTACATTGTATTCGCTAAGAATTGGAAATGGGCAAATTTCGGTTGATACTTCCAGTGGTTTGATATCAATTTCACCTCCCTTTTGTCAATTCACTTCAACGGAAGATGAACTCATCACGAATGTTTATCCGAACATTGGCCAAATTATCGTAACTGCAATTGCTTGAGTGCACGCGCAATTTTAGCTGCCAAAAATACCGATGTTAATGACTTAAACTGGAAGATTCAAAGTCAAATTCCGGGAGGTTTGCGCTCATATAAATCGATCGATCGTCTTGACAAGGAAGACGAAACCGTAAATTATCCAGTGGAATTTCCAAATTCTTTGGAGAGGCTTGGTATGCCCCAGCATCATTTGCGTCTCAAAGTTGGATCTGTCATTATTATGTTTCACAATCTTCATGCGCCGAAACTGTGTAATGGAACCCGACTGATTATGACGCAGTTATCGAATACAAGGGACAGCCATTTCAGTTCAAACGTATTCAATTTCCAGGGAAAATTGCCTTTGCGTTGACAATCAACAGGACACAAGGAAATCGGGAAATGCTATGTTTTTCACACGGCCAGATATATGTGGCGTGTTGACGAGTTGGAAACCCATCTTCTCTGTATATTTACGCACCAGAACAGAAATCAAAAAATTATGTTTATTAAGCTGCGCTACATTAAAAAAAATGTAGAAAAATCGAAAATAAATCATTTTCGACACAATAATACTTAGCTCCTCAATATTACGTAGGATTATGACCGCTAATGGAATTGTCACGAGGTGAAGAATAATGTTCTAGTTAGTTAAATAGGAGTTTTCACATGAATACAAGTTGAGTACAGCCATATATTAAAATAAGTAAGGAAGAATGGAGATCGGGTGGAACAGAGCATATAGTACTTCTACAATATCTATGGAGTAAAGTTATGCAAAATATTTTGATAAATCTGTTACTTTTTATACTCTTGCAACATAAGACACATATTAAAGTTCATCTAACGGATGTTCTTAATTTCTAAAATTGGTGGGTATACTTGTATTCTGTATATTCATCTTTCGAGTTGATATATTGTAGTCTGTCCATTTGTCTATTTATAAGGGAACGCGGGTTGAAACCGAGACATCATGATAATGGGTTGAGTTCATTTTTAGAAGAAATATAATATCTCAAAGAATGCTTAATGTGAAGCAGCCATTTTTATATTTGAGCCCCCATGTTGCTACTGAATATAAGTATGTACTAGTTTTATTCACTTAACTGTTGTGTGCATCACCTAAAACTAACCGTAGTTATTACATATATATGCTTCACATATGTGACCATAAATTTGTTCTTTTTATAGAGTGTCAAAAAAAAAATTAATGTTGAAATTACAGTACTTGCCTGGGAAAAAACTTGTTTTAGGCTACTATTCCAAGCGATATGTTTCGAAAATGCTTTGCTAATATAATTTACAATAATCAAAACAAAAACATTCTCGTTCACACACTTCTTCACTGCACAAACTGTGACTCTCCGATTGTTGTCTTATTTCCTCTCTTTACAATATGTATTTGCAACAAGAACGGCGAGAGCAAGAAATTCCCAACTGACTTTCATGAGGATATGTTGACAATTGCCATATTTTGTGTTTTGGTTCATAGACGATACTATAACGTCTTTGCTTGGAAGAGTAATAATAGAGTAATAAAGAAATTGCATTCTTAGGGAAAAAGAATGATCGTCAAATGCTTCCCAACGCAATTCGCAAACGACTCGAGCGTGAAAAAATCGACGAATAGTCTTCCAAATGTTGGCCGGGTATACATACATATGTATATGAATATAATAATTTAGATACAGTAAGGCCCCGCTTAACTCGTAGTGTTCGTTCTATCAAACTAGTGCGCTATGCGAAACAACTTATGTAACCCCATAGGGGAAGAAAAATTGGTTAGGTATTACATTTAATATTTATGTAAAAAAACAATAAAACCAAGAAATTATTTAAAAAAAAAATCAAAATAATATAAACGAATAAACTTTTAAAACCAGTAAAATTCTTAGTCAATCAGATCATTCAGTCTCTTTTGTGTTTCCAATTTTCTGCATTTTTTTCAAGAAGGCAAGTAATGTAGTTTGTGTTTTCATTCCGCGTTCTGTTAGAAATTGTTGATCAGTGAATAAAGCATCTATAACAATCCAGCCTTGCTTTAGACTCCAGTCAAAATTTGGATAATTTTTAACAAATTGGTCCATAAATTCGGTTATGACAGTCAAACTCTTTTTTACAAACGCCTTCGAAAGTTCCTTTTGCTCTTCTTCGAAATCACTACTGTCAATATTTTGTTTTCTTCTTGCTCAGCCTCATTCCAAGAGCTCATTATTAGAAAGACTTCGGGTGATCTCCGAGTTGAAATAAAAGAGCGCTCTAGCGAAACAGCTTTAAGAGGGGTCTTACTGTAAATCATTTTAAGATACTCGCAGTAATCTCTTCAGTTTTTTTACAGAAATAAGAACATGCATATGTTAATATTTTTGATATTTGAGTTAGCGAGTGCTGTTAACATTAAGCGAGGTTTGCTAGTTTAAATGCATTTTCTTCTAGCTGGGTTTTTGCGATTATTTCTGTGTTAACTGCTAAACATAAGCGTTAATGCGTTTTAAATGAACGACTGATACACAAATGCCAATATGCACATTAGGGTGATTCAAAAAAAATTTTTTTTTTTTTTTTTCAATTGGTACTCGCAAAAATAGGTTCCTAGACACCTCTAAGAAAGCCTCTCCAAATATGAGTTTTTAATTGTAACGGGAAGGTCCTCCGCCTAACGGTTTTCTATTTTTTCTATTTTTTCTTATTATCAGATAGAAAAATTTATATCTCGCTTCCAACTACTTAAAAAAATATTTTGTTAATTAGGTTTTGTAGGAAATTGAATGCTCTAAAATATGGTCTCTTATGATTTTTTCGTAAACCCAACCGTTTAAAAGATATTAACGGTTGAAATTTGACTATTTTTGGAAAAAATCTTTTTTTCTTATTAATTTTATAACTCAATGAAAAAAAATTATTATGAATGATGATACACATAGTTTTGTAGGAAATTTACTGCTCTATAAAAATGGTCTACTACGATATTTCGATTAAGTTAAGCGTTTACGAGATATTCATCGTCAAACATCAATGCATATTAGGGTGATTCAAAAAAAAAATTTTTTTTTTCGTTTGGTACCCTGAAAAATGGGTTCCTAGACACCTCTAAGAAAGCCTCTCCAAAAATCTATTCATAATAATTTTTTTTCATTGAGTTATAAAATTAATAAGAAATAAAGAATTTTCCCAAAAATAGTCAAATTTCAACCGTTAATATCTTTTAAACGGTTGGGTTCACGAAAAATTCATAAGAGACCATATTTTAGAGCATTCAATTTCCTACAAAACCTAATTAACAAAATATTTTTTCAAGTAGTTGGAAGCGAGATATAAATTTTTCTATCTGATAATAAGAAAGAATAGAAAACCGTTAGGCGGAGGACCTTCCCGTTACAATTAAAAACTCATATTTGGAGAGGCTTTCTTAGAGGTGTCTAGGAACCTATTTTTGCGAGTACCAATTGAAAAAAAAAAAAATTTTTTTTTGAATCACCCTAATGCACATACATATTTTATTGAAGTGGCAGCATATTGACAAGTTTTCAACTACTCACGAAGCGGGTGCAATGGGGCGAACTAACTAGGTTAACAGTAAAAATTTTGAAAGAAATTTTTTCCCCCAGAATATCTCTTTAATGGGCTATACCAATGTGAAACTTAAAAAAAAAATTTTGTTTGCTTTTTCGATGTTTGTATTTCCAAACAAATTCTGTGAAATTGGCAAGATCGTATCTTGAACATTTTGTAGATGGCAGCGTTCTAAAGAGCGACCGCTCGTTGGTATAAACATATACATTGGTTTTTTCGGCAAAATCAATTTATTTTATTCAAAATAGTCTCCTTCTGCGTCAGTACAGCTTTTTGCACGGTCCAAAAGCATGTCGAACGAGTGTACAAACGCTCATTGGCCGGTGCAAGCCTTTTGAATGGCTGCATAACGCTTTCCTTTCATGCACAAATGCATTTTTCCGAAAAGGTAGAAGTCGCACGGTGCCATATCAAGTGAATACGGGGAGTGGTTAATAGTTAAAATGTGATTTTTGGTCAAATAATCGTCCTTCGAATGTTGGATTCTGAGCAATATTTGGTCGTCAGTCAATTTGTGCGGAACGAACCGTGCACACACCTTTCCAAACCCAAAGGTTCGGTCAAAATGCGATAAATCGATGCTTTGGAGATGTTTAATTCCATTTCCATGAATTTCCACCACTTTGAGAACGTTGAAGCCACTAGTGCACTCTGCTACGGGATAGGCAATCATCGCCAAAAACTTGTTTCATCAATTGAAGTTTCGGTAAAAGTTTTACCAATTTTAAAATAAAATTTAATGTTGGCTGTTACTGACACTTAAAACGCAATACCTTCACTTCCAATAGATGAAATATCGTTAAATGCTAACTGGACAATCGGTAAATATAACAGACTCTAACGCACCAGTCGACATATAGATACCGCCACTAGGGGGCGCTAGATTCAAAAAGTCCTGTTTACTTTCGAACGTCCTTGTAGTTTTGAATTCATAAGTGTAAATGGTATAACAGAGCAAACAATTTTTATGAATAATTTTCGTACCTTAATTACTTGCAGTTTACGTTAAGTTAGGTTAGGCACTTAATGCCATTCTATAGTGCTATAAAGATATAGATAGCATTCCAAAATCCTCTTTCCTTTCGAGCGCATTCCTGATAACTTGGACCACTACGAGTTGGAAACTACTTATAGTGGCATCTCCTCAGCGCACATACCTTCATGGGATATCTAGATGGGGAGGAGTCGCTGGTGGAGAGGCGCAGTGAGCATTATCACGAATCGATAGAAGCTCAAGGAGAAGGTTGTAGGGTGAATCTTCTGTTGGGATCTTTCAATAATTTTTTGTTTCAGACTTTCAGACCACAAGTGGCTGCCATTACAGCAGCAGCAGAAGCACTTCTACAAAGCACGGCTTCTCCTTAATTCATTCATGATAAACTGTGAACAAAATCCAGGATAGCAACGAATAGGTTTGCCCTGTCTTCGTACACTCGGGCACGGGAAATATGGGCCCCACGCGAGCTCAATAACGTTGGTCAGCAATCGGACAAGCCAGAGTGGAACGTAAAATGTTCATGGAACTACTAACTCTCTCTCTCTAACAAAGTTCACTTGGTTACATAAGTGTTCTAACTGGACACTGTCCCATTAGCACTAACGCTAAAGGCTAAATATTTACAGGTAGGTGGGCACAACTTATTAGAGTTGAAAGGAAGAAGATGATGGTAACAGGGTGACACTTTCTTCGCCCGTGCAAGCTGTAACTGGATTCTGAATTAAGATATCTCGAAGAAACTTGGTATGTGGGTTCCTTAGTAAAAAATAAGTACGAGTTCCTAAATGCGACTGCGACGCCCACAAAACGCCATTAACCGAACCGTCCATCGGTCTAATGACGCTATGTAATAGTCACTGTTGATCCAAAAATTTATTTACGCGCCTTTTGAAGGTTAGGGCTAACTAAACATCGTATGGATTTAATTTTAGTATCACCATCAATGTGCCAGGATCAATTGATCTGTTATAATGGTTTTATTAGAATTTATTATAAAAATCGTATGCCAAATATGTCGGTCAGTGTGTGAGTTATAATTTATTGAATTGCTTGAAAACCCACCAAGCAATGGCTTAAAAACAACATTCCTGGTTTCATAGCTGCGCATAATTGGACGTGTGGAAGCCCAGATTTTAAACCATTGACCAAATGTTTGGTTGGAGAACATGGCTTCCAAATACTTCACAGAAATTTGGAGAGCCATAGCATGAGCTCGAGCAGTGTCGTCAATACCAATAGAAATTATGCGTGTTGCTATTGATCAATGGCCGAATCGTTTGAGGGCTTGTGTGAAAGGTGACTATTTAACTTAAGGCAGGGCTGAGTCAAAACTATAATTATTCGACAAAATAGGCTTCATTTATACATAAATACTCTTGCAGCCGCCCCAAAAAGTACCCCAATTTTATGCAATGATATAATTTATCAATAGTAACCGATAGAACAATAAAATGAAGATACAAGTATAAATAATGACCAGACAAGATTTGGTTACGGAATTCAACACCATTCGTGACAGTAAGAAAAGACTAGTTAACATGGGAAAACGGTCACGGCTCAGGTGAGCTAAACTTCTGCGAAGAACAGCTGCACCCGGTAAGTGGGAGATTAGCAAGTGCTTTGTAGATAATTCAAATACATAATGACGCATAAATATTTAAATTATTTACCTGCTTTTTCCGTTGTAATCATGTCTCGATTTTGTTTTCGCCGATATTTTAGTTCTATGCAATTTTCGTGAGCACAACCCCATCTTTGTGACTGCTTTCCTTTAGTTGTTGACCCCTCTGTGCGTTTGTGGTTCGTATGTCAAACAATGAGAAATCGATTTTCCTGAATTTCCTTTCAGCCGCTGCGTACTTGCGATATTCACCTTAAATAGTAATGCAGCTGTAATATGTTTTTATCCATTAAACGTTGAAACCCGCTAGATTAAATTGGCACACCTTGGTATTCTCTTTTGATTCATATGTATAGGAAAAGCCATTTTTATTTGTTCGACGTTCAAACTCTAATTGCATATTTATGGAAGTTGAATGTTATTTGTGTCATCTGGTCTCATTGGGACAACAATGCCCCTACATAGACTAGTGTTTGCTGATACAATCCATATGTATGTATGTGTGTATGCTATTCAGTTTTCGTTGTAATTGTAGTTGCCGTTGCTGCTGCTTTGATTGCTGGCGAATGCGTTCAATTTGTTGTTATTGTGCTCGTGAATATATTCAATTAGTTGTGGAATTAGATAACGACTTGAGATGTTCATCTCCGCTTTGTATTATGATTTCAAACGCGTATCACTCTCCTAAGCACATGTGACACAAGATCCACCGACCGAGTGCCCATCTGTCAGAGATCTACACCCTACCAACCACATTAAATATTTTGTTTTTTTATTTTTTCATTTTTGTTGTTTTCCACTTTGCTTATTAGCTTGTAGTTATGCATGGAATGCCTAAGCTTTTGGCTCGCGTTCCCATGCTATGTATTTGTGCACATGCTTGTATTTACACGCATATGTAACTATCTATTTATATGCATATACCCGTACATATAGTATATGCACCTTTCATATACGCACATTCTTCCCACTGACTGCGCTATTACTTCAGTTCTCCTTTCCATAAATTCATTGCGAATTTGTGAAATTTCCTTTTCTTTTTACGCCAAAACCAATTCACCGTTTTGCACTGCACTAATTAATTTGATTTTTTTAATATCCAATTTTATTTCATAATGAAATTATTTTCTTATGCATCACACACAAAACGGATTCGGTGAAAATCAGAAGGTTAAATCCTGACGAATTCGAAAAATTGTGTCAGTTGGCGATTGCGGAACTCTTATCCGAGCTTCCATGCATTAATATAATGCCGCGATTATATACAAATATTTGTACATAGTATGTAAAGCGTTTTTAGATTTCAATTAATTTTTTGTACCGTGACTTTTTAGCATCGCACTGTAAACGCCTTTTCCTTGACTTTTGGTTTTGTCATTTATTTATTTAAGTTTTTTATAACCGGGAGCACCAGCGCGCCGCGAAACGCTACGCTTATTCAATTCGGCTTTCCCAGACAAACTAAATTAAAAATCTCAATGAGAAAACGAATGCGAAAAATCATTTCGGCCTTTTTATTTGGTATCTGTGAGATACATACCCACTCTTGCCTGCACGGTCGAATATATGCTTATGTATGTATGTAAAATTGTTGACTTTGTTGTCATGACACCTCTGCTTCTCCTTGGCAATTCGTTTTGTGTGTGACATTTAGCGTTGCTATGTTTGCTTTCGTTATTTCGTTCGGTCGAATTGTTTACTTTACTGTTGTTTATTGTGTTTACAAAAAAGTTTATGAATGAATGTCTCTTTTTCTCTTTTCTTGCGAATTCAGGTGTATGACTAGAAAATGTATACATATGCCAATGAAAAGTCACCCTACAAAAAGTATGCTCAGTCCCTTTTTGGCGAAAAACGAGAGAGAGCATGAACTGCTTGCAAGTCTCTTTGATGAGTAGCGAACCCAGTAGCTAGTACATAGAGTGGATTATTCCTTCGATTGATCTTATGTTTTCTGCGAACAATTTTTATAAATAATCAGCATGAAGAGACGAGTTCGAGACACGAGTTAAAATCTGGGTGGGTGTCTGTCCATCCACATGTCCGTCGTCTTCACGTGTAAGTTGTAACTTGAAGTAAAATTAAGATATCTTTATGAAACTTGATACACATGCTCCTTGGAAAAAAGCAAGGACTAGTTCGTAGATGGGGGTAATCGGATCACAGCAACACCCACAAAACGCCATTAACCGAAAACTTATAAAGTGCCACATCTAGGCACTAAATTAAGGTATATAACTGTAATTTGGCACAGGAATCACAGTAGTAAGTGGCACCTGTGGACTAAAACTGAAAAATGGTCATAATTCCGCCTTCTAATAGATTTAATGTACATATCTCCAAAATCATTCCAAGCTAAAATAACCAAATTCGCTCAGGTTAAATTCCTTAAGCACTCATACCGGCCACTTTATGACCAAAAATCGTCCTAATCAAACCAAAACTTTTCAAGACCCTATGTACCGAAAACGAGGACCGCCGTACTTATAGTTGACTTTTTATCGCAAATAGCGAAACCCAGCTTCCTTTAGCCACCATATACCTAATATGAAGATTTCGAACTTCCGGGTGACTTTATGTATAACGAATGTATCGGCCAATATGTTAGTTATCTCAAATCTGAATCTGAAAATGAGATATAACAATACATGTACCTTTGTGTCTAAAATTGAATGAAAACTTTACTCCATATGCTTATGTATGTATGTATATGTAGATTGGTGAAGGTATGTGAGGTACCTTAATGAAACCCAAGGAACATTTTATTAATATTTGGCATACTAATACTCGTAGTATGCATTGGCATAAAGAGATAAAATCGCTACTCTCAACTTCCATATACTATACTATATATAATGCTTTTCGCCTGACTTTAAACTGTTCAGGTTGGTCCAAAATGAGTGATATTTAAATGAAACTAATTTTTCTTAAATATTATGTTATTTAGCGCTGAGTTAGAATGGAATTTGTATTGGTCTAAGTCTCATATCCCTAATATAATGAATTTCGATCTTAATGTTGACCGCACAAACTCAATATATGTGACCTGGTCTACGGAAAGGGGGCTTAGGTGTCAAAAAAAGGAGAACAATTAATGAGATAACGAGAAACTGACGATTATTTTTAACAGCTTTTCCCAGAAAACTAGTTTTCGCACGTTAGCTCCCTTTTCGTAGACCAGGTCACATATACTAAAGTTAGCCTCTTTGGTCGAGTTTATATCACATAAATATATCTCATTTGAAGATGTTTTCATTATAATTTTTGCTGACGCGAACTCAAATCTGGCAATAAAATTAAGTCTAACATAAGTGAATGGTCGTCAATATAAGTCAAGAACACCAAATTTTATTATAATCCATTCTCGAGTTCGTCAATGTTGAATTTTTGCGCAAAATTTTTATACTCTTGCAGCATGTTGCTACAGAATATAATAATGTGGTTCACTTAACAATTGTTTGTATCACCCAAAACTAATCGAGATATATATACTTGTATATAGATCAGGATGACGAGACAAGTAAGGAATAGCTAAGTTCTATCTATATTTTCGTATACTCGTGAAATTTTATTTCATTTAGTAGTTTGTAGTTTAAAATCAAATAATTAAAGTACATTTTTATATTTTGTGTAAAAGATAAGATAATATTTATTGTGCGTTCACAAATCACTTAAATTTACAAATTATACAATAAAAGTCAAATTATGCATGTATTGTTGTAGGTAGATATACAAACGGTTACGATTATATTACAAATAATTTAACATTAACTTAAATAGTCTCTTTTCGCAGTTTTTCCATAAAATACATACACACATTTATTTGAGTTCAAGAAGTTTTTAGCTTTGAACAATTAAGTACATTTTCATTTGTTGGACTCCCCAATCGAAGCGGTCTTTTGTATCTGTTCGTTCAAGAAGTTTTCATCTGCTAAGAATGTAGTTTTTCCGACTTTTTCCCCTGTTTCCATATTAAATTCAAATACGCAGGGTATGCTATTCGGTACATTCACAGTAGAAATATTCTCATCTGACACTTCTGCAATTATACAAGTACATAAACATACGTACGATCTGATAAGTCAAAAACAAATACATGTGCATATTCATATATAAAACATTGAGTGATGTCCTTATAAAAAAATACAATAATAGTCGCACTTACTATCGATGTGTTTGATCAGGGCACGTGCCACAGTGCCATGTGCTATGATGAGAACTCGCCTGCCTCCTAGCACCTGCTTAAATATGACATTCTCAAAGTACGGTATGACGCGTTGCATTAGGACCTTCAATGACTCGGTGTCTGGGAATTCCGCCGCTGGTATATCTTTGAAACTCGGATTATTACGTATGGAATAATAGTACGGATTGTCTGCTGTGATAGGTGGTGGAAGAACATCGTATTTACGCCGCCACGATTGCACCTATAAGCAATTACTTCGCATTGTTAATTCTTGAAATTCATTCGTACAATTATAGAGTTAATTAAATAAATACAAAAAAACGTTAACGTTGGCTGCACTGAATCTATGTACCCTTCCTTACACGAACTTGATTTTGATCGATCAGTTTGTACGGCAGTTATATGGTATAGTGATCCGATCTCAGGAATTTCTTTATCTATGACAATAACTCGTCCAAGTTTCGTGAAGATAAAAGTTTTCCATAAAAGCACTTGGTTCCATGGTTGTGATTCAATATCGGCGGTTCCTCAGCTTTTAGAATATCGATCTGAATTTTTGCACACATCGTTTTCTTCTCAAGAAGCTGTTCATTTGTTGGAATCGTCGATATAGAACATTTTTCTATTCGACGAAATAACTTCAAAAAACTTGACATGGCTTACTGCGCAAGTATCATTATAGCATATAGTTGGTATGCAAATGGAACGATGAGAATCAAGTTCTCGTAACGAAAATTTTGATTGGCAAAACATGTACAAGAAATATCGCATTTTTTTTTTATTATCCAAAGCAATACCAAAATATCTGAACAAATATTGAGATTGGACCTTCTTCTTTAATGGCGTAACCGAGTTAACAACAACGCGCCAGTCGCAATTTGGCGGCAATTTGAGATACCAAGTGCAGCCAGGTCCTTCTCCTCCTGTAGGTCTTCCTCTGCTTCTCCCGGCGGGTACTACGCCGAATAATTTCAGAGCTGGAGCGTTTTCATCCATGTTGTTGGTGTTAGTACTGGTTCCAAGATAGACGAAATTATCTATCGCTTCAAAGTTATGTCTGTCAACAGTGACGTTAAAACTAACGGCGCGGATGTTGAGGCAATGAATCAATATCATAGGCGTACGTTAGCAGCTGTACATTGTTATAGAAGATTGTACCTGCTCGATTAAGCTCTGCAGCTGGCATTATTTTCTCCAGCAGTAGATGTAAGAAGTCGCACGGACCACTATCGCATGCATTACCATTGTGCAGGGTATTTAACCAAAGTTAACGTTTTTCCACCAATTACGACCTAAACTATTGAAATTTCATGGTCAGTGTCAAAACTAATAGATTTTAATTCAGTTACCAAGTGTACTCGTACAAATGCACCACCCAATGTTTTAAGACCAATGAGTGGAAAAAGGAAACACAATAACAGGCTCAGGTTTTATTTGGTACTATTTTCATCGTATATTGTTAAAAACATTGAGATTCGAGAAATATTTTGAAAGACTAATTTCTACTTTTCGATCTTGAACTTACTTGTTCCTCCCCATATTTGTCGGCCATATCGCGTTTGTTGTAACCTGTCAGATTGCCATAGTGTCGCTCGTTCAAATGCCAATCACTAACGACTTCCAAATCACAGAGATTCAATTCTTTTAAAATGATACTGAGAGATTGCCGCGCGCGTATTAACGCCGACGAGTATGCAATGTCAAATTTTAAGTTGCTTTCACGTAGGGCTACAGCAGATGTGTTAATTGCATCCTTGGCACCTACGGCAGAGTAGAAGAGAAAGGAAATTCTTTAGTTTTGAAATAATGTTAAGCCGGTTTTGAAAAAATCGATAATTTGGCTTAAAGTACACTTAGTGCCCTAAAAACGTCATTCAATTGGTCGCAGTAAAAAAATTAATTTTCAATCTGCAGTAGTGTTGAAGCGTTCGGTCAGTAAGCTATATCCAGAGCAAAAAATAGTAATAGGAATAATACAACTGTTGTCATTTCTCTAGGTGTACAGCACGAACGGTGTTAAAAGCGTTTTATTCGAAACGTTATTTTTCAAGTCGGGCAACGACGGATCGAACAGAATCGGGCGACATCTGGCAACTATCGAACGAATCAATTTAACTGCAACCTTACAATAGCGTTATCTAGAAACTTTTAAAATTGATATATGACAGGAATTAGTTGTTTTATGCCAGGTTTGTGAAATTAACATAAGCAAACATTTCATTCAATTTTTTCATATTTTATTCCTAACAGTATTTAAGTTTCATTTCAAAGTAGTATGAACAATTATGGAGTACAAACCTCACCTCCTCAGCTCTAGTTTAGAATAACTATACTATGTATATGTGGATCTGTTTCTGTGCCAATAACCATTGTCTCTGCATATAACCCAGGTTGGGGGAAATATCTAAATGAAGGTTGGAATCAATTGCCTCTAGGATACACTGTCGTCGACTATTTTAGGTTACTAACGAACTTACAGGGGCGGATCCACGGTGCACAGTGGCACCGCTCCATACGTTTCTTGGAAAAAAATAGAAGGAGTGGTCGTACAACAATGAAACTTTGCAGAAATACTTCTCTGGACTAAATTAAGAAATTTTGAAAAAATCTTGGAAAACCGCCCACTGCCACACCCATATAACTGCAATTGCCAAAATTTTTATTTTTGGACCTAGGGACTTGAAATTCGGGACACTTCTTAATTGAGTTCTCCTGATGAAAAAAAGTGAACTTAAACGCAAAGTGACGTTATTTATACCTTTACCTTGATAAAAATCCAATATAATATGCAATGTTTTAATTGAATATGTAACAGGCGAAAAATTGTGTTAGTTTTTATTTGTAATATTATGCAAGCACCATATCTTTAACAATGGGATCTAGTTCTAAGGAAATTTTGTTCGAATGACGCCTTAAGCTACTTATGTAAGGATCCGAAGTTATAAGAAGTCTGTTGAAGACATCAGTATTTGGTGAAATTAAAATCGATGTTACTAAAAGGGACGGTAATTGGCGGTTGTTTTTTTTCTTTTAATTGAAAGTACAGACTCTGAACTTTCATTTTTTATAGTAAGAGGGCTAAGCAAGGCAAAGCACATAAAGTTTTTTTCCATCAAAAAGTGAAAAGTTGATATTTTTTAGTATAATTTTTGAAAAATTATAAAAATTATCTTACTTTGCCATTTCAATAAATTTTTTTTTTATAAACAAGTAGGTGCTATGTTTTCACTAAAAAATAAAAGAAAAGCCATAGCTATAAACTACACACAAAAAAAATTCTTTATTTGGACAATAATTTTAATCTGATTTTATTGAATAACTTTCCGTCGAGTTCTGTTAGTTTTTTTCACTTTTTATAAAAAACCTTGTTGAATTTTTCTTATCCAAATATTTCTTTACAAAACAAAATCATTAAAGTTTTGAAATTGGAAAGTGGAATAATCCTATTTTTTCCGCCGAAATGCCACTGTGCGGTGGGGAGAGTTTAGGGCAGCAAGCTGAACAGTAGGCAGTTAGAAGAGTGAGAGAAACACAAGAATATTCACAGGCGAGAGGAATTATTTTGGCAGAAATACAGGCTAGAAGCTACTTTCTAACCAAATCGACAAAATTCTTTGGGCTGCAATTCCAGATAAAGAAACAGATAAAAATCAGTCAATTTCAGCTTTGCTGTTATTATAAACATAGCATTAGGGCAGCCATTACAAGTAGTAGCGGTGCACTTAGAAAAGCCATGCTTCTCTCAAGGTCAACAATGTTTATGCAGCATGTTCACAAGTGGAAAAGCTTCCAACATAGTATGTAAAAAGAAGAAAAAAAGCTAATTTCTGCCTACGAATGTATTCTCTTCAATAAAACCATCAAACAGACCGTATACACTTTGCAAATATGAGCAAACAACAAACACAGAGATGAAGTACATAAATACACTTCTAAAAGAAATATTTAATTAATTGCAATATAATGAGAATGAAAAAGGTAGAGTTCATAAGATAATATCCATGCATATGTATGTGTATTTGCTTTGCTGTATTTTAGTTACCTTGTTCGCTCAAGTCGGCATCATGCCAGCCGCAAAAGAGATTTAGCTTATTCCACTCACTCTCACCATGCCGTATGATCACCAGTTGGTTCGTCTTCATATTTAGTTGTTTTGCCTTTGCCCCCGGGCACACTGACTTGAAACTGTAAATGCAAAAGATAAGAAAAGTCATATTATTAAATATGCATATAATATAATAATTATTTTATGTAAACATCATTGCTAGACGTTGAACAACTTTTTATAAGGAGAGTATTATATTTTTGTTCACATAACGGTTGTTTGTAAGTCCTAAAACTAAAAGAGTCAGTTATAGGGTTTTATATACCAAAGTGATCAGGGTGACGAGGAGAGTTGAAATCCGGATGTCTGTCTGTCCGTCCGTCCGTCCGTGTAAGCTGTAACTTGAGTAAAAATTGAGATTTGATGATGAAACTTGGTACACGTATTTCTTGGCTCCATAAGAAGGTTAAGTTCGAAGATGGGCAAAATCGGCCCACTGCCACGCCCACAAAATGGCGAAAACCAAAAACCTATAAAATGTCATAACTAAGCCATAAATAAAGATATTAAAGTGAAATTTGGCACAAAGGATCGCTTTAGGGAGGGCCATATTTTTTTGGAAAAGTGTGCGTGGCCCCGCCCCCTTCTAAGTTTTTTGTACATATCTCGAAAACTACTATAGCTATGTCAACCAAACTCTACAGAGTCGTTTTCTTCAGGAATTTCCTATACAGTTCTAAACTGGAAGAAATCGGATAATAACCACGCCCACGTCCCATACAAAGGTTATGTTGAAAATCACTAATAGTGCGTTAACCGACTAACAAAAAACGTCAGAAACACTAAATTTTACGGAAGAAATGGCAGAAGAAAGCTGCACACAGGCTTTTTTTAAAAATTGAAAATGGGTGTGGCGTCGCCCACTTATGGACCAAAAACCATACCTCAGGAACTACTCTACCGATTTCAATGAAATTCGGTATATAATATTTTCTTAACACCCCGATGACACGTACGAAATATGGGTGAAATCGGTTCACAACCACGCCTTCTTCCAATATAACGCCATTTTGAATTCCATCTGATGCCTTCTCTGTATAATATATACATACATTCGGAACCAATGATGATAGCATAATAAAACTTTACAAAAATACTGTATTTGAAAAATATGTAAATGACTGATAATGAAATCTCGATTATCACTTTATCGTGCGAGAGTATAAAATGTTCGGTGACACCCGAACTTAGCCCTTCCTTACTTGTTGTAATTCCATTTACAGATAAGCGTTTATGTTGTTTTAAATACATTTGCTATTACCTCATTCTAATGCCATTACATGTGTAACAATTTTGTTAACAGTTTTATTCAGACGCCTAACGTTAAGAGCATTTTAAACTATTTGGCCGTTTCAGGATATTCATTATATAATATTTTATATCCTGAACGGCGTATATTAAGTTTTTGATCAATTTTTGAGATAACGCTGTGAAATTTTGGACAGATCCTTTTCTCCCCCAGAAGTTGCTCATTTGTTGGAACCGCTGATATCTCATCACTATAGCATATACATACTTATGTCGCTGAATAATGTTAAAGCATGCCCCTAAATGACCGTCCTAATTCTTTCTAACAAGAAATGCCGCATTCTCGCAAATGTAAGATGTGTGTGCTATTTATATAATAAATATATTTGTTTTAAGATGTAACGATGGTACCAAATGAACCAAAATATAATGTACCGTTTAAAAATTTTAATTTGAATTAGAAGAATCTGAACTTTGGCTAAGACATTTTATCAGTTGCAGTAATATTTAGAGCTTATGACCTTTTCCAACGTCGGAAGCATTTCCTTTTTCCTTTTCGACGAAATTTTGGTCAATACGTGCCGCTTGCCGGCTTTCATTTGGCGTCCGTCCAATAAGATTATTTTTTATTTCCGCGCTTTTACTTACATACATACCTTCATATATACGAGTACAGTTGCGTGCAACTAATTAACAACGAAAGGCCGTAAATAATTCGCAACTCTTTGTAAAATACGGAGGGGATAAAAGTTGTTCCTCATAGTTTCTTTCACATTAAAGTATATCTCTTGAAAACTGTTTAGTCTGTTCATGTGAGATGGTTAATCAAACAGTGAAATCGAAAAAGCGCTGATAATTGCGACAACGATAGAGTCTAATGCACTGTAGCAATATAACCATGGATAACTGAAACTGTTTGATTCGGGAGAGCGCTGACAAAATGCACATATTTTGTAGCATTTGACATGGTGCCACTATGGATAGAAATAAGTTTTGAGATTTTTATTGCATTTCATGGGTAGTTTTCGGTTTCCATTCCACAGGAAAGTATGCATAATTACAATTCTTTTAGAAGCGACATACCCTATATAATGACCTTATATACTTATGTACTATGTGTTTGAACGAGAAATTACTAGTTGGAAGGATTTCGAGGAAGAAGCCACTGTTTACTGATCGAAATACAAAAAATCGTTTGGATATCATTTAAAATACCGCCTAAAAAAACTGTTTTCTCATGATACAAAGATGATCGGAGACTGTTTAGATGGAAAAAGTTATGTTAAGCCCAATAATGAAAAGAGCTGGATCCTAGATACACTACCCAAACACTGAAGCTTAGTGGCTGCAATATAATGCTTTGGGGTACAATCTTATTATCTGGTATCTCGCCTTTATTAAAAATTGGTGGCCAAATTGGCCAATTTATTTACATATACTTCACGAGTATACATATATAGTGTATATTACGAGTATGAACCTAACATGGGTGTACCAGTAAGATAACGATACAAATCGTTAATAACTGTAGTTCCGGATAATTTAATAATTAATTTAGACTTTTTAATAACCTTTGTTCTCATCTGAAAAAAGTAAGTAAAACGTCGACGATGTATACGAAATGGCTAGAAAGCCGTTTCCACGTCAGTCGGGTCCATATAATTGGAACGGACCCGAATTTTTTATTCTGTGAAGAACTATATTCGGCAGAATTGTCCCGCTACAAAAACAACAAACATTTGTGAAGCTTTGCCATGTTAACAAGTATGAACTAAAAAAAACAAGCCAGAAAGGTACCTTCAGGCCTGTTATATGGGGTGTAGGGCGAGTTTTTTTTAAGTAAGGAGAGTATTATAGTTTTGTTCACATAACGGTTTTTTGTAAGTCCTAAAACTAAAAGAGTCAAATATAGGGTTATACATATATACCAAAGTGATCAGAGTGACGAGTAGAGTTGAAATCCGGATGTCTGTATGTCCGTCCGTCCGTCTGTCTGTCCGTCCGTCCGCGCAAGCTGTAACTTTTGTAAAAATTGAGGTATCATGATGAAACTTGGTACACGTATTTCTTGGCTCCATAAGAAGGTTAAGTTCGAAGATGGGCAAAATCGGCCCACTGCCACGCCCACAAAATGGCGAAAACCGAAAACCTATAAAGTGTCATAACTAAGCCATAAATAAAGATATTAAAGTGAAATTTGTCACAAAGGATCGTATTAGGGAGGGGCATATTCGGACGTAATTTTGTTGGAAAAGTGTGCGTGGCCCCGCCCCCTTCTAAGTTTTTTATATATATCTCGGAAACTACTATAGCTATGGCAACCAAACTCTATAGAGTCATTTCCTTCAGGCATTTCCATATACAGTTCAAAAATGGAAGAAATCGGATAATAACCACGCCCACCTCCCATACAAAGGTTATGTTGAAAATCACTAAAAGTGCGTTAACCGACTAACAAAAGACGTCAGAAACACTAAATTTTACGGAAGAAATGGCAGAAAGAAGCTGCACCCAGGCTGTTTTTAAAAATTGAAAATGGGCGTGGCGTCGCCCACTTATGGACCAAAAACCATATCTCAGGAACTACTTTACCGATTTCAATGAAATTCGGTATATAATATTTTCTTAACACCCTGATGTCATGTACGAAATGTGGGTGAAATCGGTTCACAACCACGCCTTCTTCCAATATAACGCTATTTTGAATTCCATCTGATGCCTTCTCTGTATAATATATACATTAGGAACCAATGATGATAGCGGAATAAAACTTTACACAAATACGGTATTTGAAAAATATGTAAATGACGGATAATGAAATCTCGATTATCACTTTATGATGCGAGAGTATAAAATGTTCGGTGACACCCGAACTTAGCCCTTCTTTACTTGTTTGAACTAATATCATTGTTAATTAGTTGCACGCAACTGTATATACATACATATATATATGTACATAGTCTGTATGCATGTACTTTGCGATTGCAACTTTGTCAGCTGATTAGAGAATTTTTCCTCTTATTTAATGTATAGGTTTTGATCTTATACAAAAGATTTTTTTGATATTATTCGGAAGCTAAAATCTAATTGTCGTGCCGTGGTTGGTCGCACTTCCAACAGCTAGAAAAGACACAGGTTGACAAAATTATTTGTTACTTCATTCAATGTGGATAGTAATATTTATCGGACTTTGACTTTTTTGCACTTCCTTTCAGCTTTATTTTACTTTTAGGCTTCAACACTTTGTTGGACCTATGGTCTTAAATGTAGCATATACTATATAATATTGTGCCGAAACTTTTGCTCACAGTTTACTTTCTTATCACTTGGAAGTAAACGCTGCAATCAGCTTTCATGTCATTTGATTACACGCTAATTATAGTGTCATTAGTTGTAAAATTGTTAACTCATACCGTCTGTCTCCACCATAGTTTGCCTGGGCGCGTGTATGTAGCGTGCCAGCTCCAGCCGCCACCAGCGCTGCACCCACAACAACCACGCGCCTTAACAAATTTTTTTCACTCATGAAAAATGCTCGCAAAGGCAGACCTCTGACGACAAAAACAAATCAAAATTAATTAATTATATCTCAAGATCAAATGTATTCACTGCTTATTCTTTTTAAAACTATGCACATTGGACACCAGCGGGAGCTGATTAGATCGAGGTAATGCGCGGCCAAATGTCACAAAAATGTAGGCTAAGTTCACCTCCTTCAGAAACACTGCTTTCATTATGCTTATGTATAATACATAGGCCTCTATATATCTTTACATATGTATGTAAGCGTGCAGTTACTATATGTACATACATACATACTTATGTATGCAGATTTGAGTGAAAATGCAAAAAATTGCACTCCAGCGTGAATTGTGGATCAGCAGCGATGCTCAGATGTTCGAAACTTACGCGGTCCAAGTGTTCTGCATTGTTTTGTTCTGTGTTGGACGGTGGAAAACTGACTGTGGACCGACTCAACGTAGACTATGACTGGTTCTAAATACTTGGCTACACTGTTTCCGAGCTATTTAGCTACCAGTTCTCTTTTTGCGCTCATACATATCTACGAACATACGTATAATGCTTTGTAGTCTTTTTATTGAATGTAAGTGCATGCACGTGTGTTTATAGATCTCGCAATTTATAAGATCAGCGATACTACTTTGTGCGAGCGTTGTCGTTTTGTTGTTGTTTTGAATATTGCAGTTTTGGCGCGTTTTGATGCAAGCAGTGGTCACGTCAGTCGCTGCTGATAATGCGAGAACTATAGATTGTTGTTGTATTTGTTCGTTTTTTGCTCTAAACTTTATTGTTATTTGTCTGTTTTGATTTAGCTATCCGTTGTTAGCGTTTATACATATATATGGACAAACAAACTGTGAGCGTCAAAATGAAGTGTACACGACTATTTGTATTCATCTCTGCTTTGTTGCAATACTTTAAAAAGCGATTTTGAGAAAAAAATTACTTATTTTTGTTCAGCAAGCCGTGTTAAATTTCGTGAAGATATCTTGCCTAATAAAAACATTTTCCACACAGTGACTGAATTTTTATCGATCAGTTTTTATTGCAGCTAAACACTATAGGGGTCCGATATTTCCAGTGGCGTAGCTAGAGGGGGGCGAAGGGGGCCGTCGCCCCGGGCGCAACGTCTTGGGGGCGGCAAAACGACCTTCGCTGTTTTTTAATATTCAGAAAAATACGTCAACAAATTTTTTTACAAAATTTATTATAATTTAACGTGTCACTCTCACAGTTACCCTTTGCTTTGAATGTAACAAATACTTTTATTTCTCCAAATTTTCAAAAATGGTATTTAAAAACTCCAATTCGGGCAAAAATTCCTGCAAATTGTGTCAAAAGTGTGCAAGATATAGGGCGGAAATGAGTTTTTTCTATGGATTTTAATAAGATATCTTGTAAATTTACTATCAATTTCCTCAAAAACCGTATTGTGAGAATTTTGGAACTTCAGAATTTGCGTGGGTTCTAGTTCCTAAATTTTATTTACTTAATATCGAAGATATTTTGTAAAAATTCACTTTTGTTCGAACCACCTTATGAAACTTGTAGGTAGGTAGATAAAGGGGGCGGCAGAACATCCTTGTCCCCGGGCGCCCGAAGTTGTAGCTACGCCACTGGATATTTCGCTACATTTTCAACTAATATCGTGCCGTAACTACCGTATTCGCCTGATTTACCTTCGTGTAACTTCTGGCTATTCAGCAAATACACATGCCCACTTCGAGGACACCGTTTTGACTCAATTGAGGATATAAAAGCTGAATCGACGGAGGATTTTTCCAAGTGCTATGATGACTGGAAAATTCTTTGGCATAAGTGTATTGCAGCGGGAGGGGATTACTTTGAAGGAGATGAAATGGACAAAATTCATCTTTCGATTTGATCACAGTAGTATATTGGTAAACTTAATGTACCTGTATAATAAATAAATAATTGTTTATTAATGCTCAATATTTTGTTGGTTTTTTTTCGCCTGATAAATTGCTCTTATTTCATTGATTTTTCGATATCACTAACTTTATTATGTAAGGAGATATTTTTTGCCCTCCTTGCAGCAAAGTCTATACGAGTACAAAGAGCAATGGCGGTTAGGATTCAGGTCTGGTGATTGGTGGGGGTGATTTGATAACAGTTGTTTTTTGTTTGTGATCATTAACGTCTCGAAAATAGATCCATCCCTCGTAGCAAACTTTGTCTGCCTTTTTTTGTATTCTCAATAAATACGGATTTACCGACTCCATTTGATCTCTTGTTACTCCTAATTCTTCCATCTCCATACCAAATAACATTTTATATTTGTTTGAAATGTAGTTTGTAGATAACCATTTCATACGCTTTTCTGGGAATTTTAATTCAAATACATCAAGCATTGCATGATTATCTCATTGTTATGGTACTAATTTTTATTCTAGATGTCGTTGGTAGTTCCTCTATATATGAGGAGCACTTGAAGTTAGGACTTGCAGTACCTTTTCTGGAGGAAGCTTTGTGTCGTAGTTAAACTTATTATTCGAACTGTAGACTTTTTGGAGTAAATAATCAAAAACGGCTCCCGCCACGGTAAAACTGTGAACCAAGTTTTTATGGAATCGAATAAGCAGAGTCTTTGTATGCAGCATCCAGACGCTATTTGATTTAATCTTTTAAAAGCAAGAATAAATTATCAATCGATTACATGCGATTCGACTGAGTCGCCGCCCACGATACTTTCATGGATGGTGGTACCAACGGGTGGTAAGACTAAGAACTTATCGCAATACTAGTATTTAAAGTGTGCTGTATACTTTATTTTGATGCTCACTGTACATACTATACGATATACAGCGACTTAACAGATCAAAGCAGACAAGAGTTTCGCTACTGACTGCACCCCACTCTGCTGCATATGTGTATTGTTTACTGTTTCCACGCTTATTATTTCATATGCGTGGTTTTGTATAATTATGACTATATACGTTATTAGATCTTACACTTTTGTCCAGCTTGTTTATAGCATTTTTCCATTATTTATTTTAATAGTATTTTTCTTTGTTATTCGAACTGCCGGTCTGCGCAGTTGAGCGTTTTGCGCTTGGCGCTTGGCGCTCGAATGCTTGCTAATAATTTATTCATAATAACCCACAATTGGTTATTTATTTAAATAAGTTTTATTTCGTGCTATTGGTATTGGTGTTTGCTATGCATAGGAATGTAAGTTAGCTCCTCCATTGCCCTTGCGGCTTATTGTCTACGCTTTTTATGCATACTTATATACTATATTCATCGGAAAAGAATTTCTGTTTATTTATAGTTCTTCATGGTTATGAAAATATTGTGGTAAAAAATATTCGATTGTTATATTACATTTCTTATTATTATCTTGAGGTTTGATGAAAGGGAAAAGGCGTTGGGGTCGGAACAGAAAAACATATCGAGTGTAGAAACAATTTCTGGCGGAATCTATGTTGCTTTCGTTTGGAATAATTTGGTACCCACTGAATTGGTCGTTTGTGACCTCGCGCGGTAGTCCAACTTGATAGAGTTGACATGTTCCCAAATATTTATGAACGATATGATAAAGTTCTTCCTTTGATACCTTTGCACATACTGTTATTTCGACCAATTTGGGGTCTTCACGACATTTTTGTCTGTAACGAGTTTTTTGGACATTTACTGGAGGTTGAATTTAGGAAATCTGATCCCGGTTAACACTCATTGAGCTACTATGCTGAGACTGGCATCACTACCACAGCTTCATCGTTGATGAATTTCCTAGTGAAGATTCGGTGGTTAAAAATAATCGCACCAAACAATGATTTGTACTTTTTCGCGATGCTTGTGCTATAATATTGACGATCATCAGAATTGAAAATTTAAATTATTTTCAATGTAAAGCGTAACAATTTCTACGTGTTGTTTTGTTGCGATGTGATTTAGAAAACGAGTCGGAGTGAATTAGAGTTTCAAAAACACTTCTAACAAATTCAATAGGTCTGTCAAAGTCTTTCGGAGTTTATGTACGGAGGGCACAGTTAAAATGTTTATATGAAAGTTAAAATTAAAATAGAAAAACCGCTAACGTTGCATCAAATTTGTTTTAAAAATATCTCGTCAAATGAAAAAAAAGTTTTCCATGCAAGTACACAACTTACTGTATCGGTCAATTTAGATGGCAGCTATATGCTATAGTGGTCGGATATTGGTGGTTCCGAGACATGAGCTCTTGGGGAGAATAGGTGTGCATGTAGATGGATATCTCAAAAACTGAGGGACAAATTCACGTACATACATACATATACATATACTGACAAACAGGCGGACATGGCTAAATTAACTCAGTGATCTCGTGATGATGTCTTCTGGGTGTTACAAACTCCGTGGCAAACTTAATATATCCAGGGTATAAAAAATGTTCACTTAATAACACGGTCTTTTAATAATTATTCTGTCGGAAGGAGACGAACAGCTGTTTGTTCTAGTAACTTATATAAGAGAAAATAGGGATATATGAACTTTGATCACTCTAAGCCACTGCACGTATTTTTGAAAAAATCGTATACGCTGAAGTGAGATTCAAAATTTAATTCTTAAGTATTCGTAAAAATTAGATTTGCGAGTCTTCACTCACCTTCATTTCACTCAAAATATATAACTTTTAATATCTTTACTTTATTCACGATTATTGACGATTTTTAAGGAACAAGTACTCGTACAAGTAAGTACTTCGCTCTTTCAGACGAAAAAAAAATATACGAAAATAATAATATTTATAATGAAACAGTTTGAGTAATTAAGATATTCAAAAATCGGTTTGCCGTTTTGATTTTACAATAAAATTTTTTGTAAAAGGGTGCTCGAATATCTCATAAAAATGGGCATTTCTTTATGCTTATCTTATTGAAAATCTTACCGATTGACTTAAACAAATTTTACGTTAACAATGTATATCTTTTGTGTGAATATTTGTGTATGCGCTAATAACTTAACTCTTAGAGTAAAGCAATATCCTTATCATCTATATAAATAAAAATGAATCGTCAAAATGTATGTACGCTCATAACTCAATAACCAATAATATGGACCAATTTGACCAATTCTTTTTCTTAAATGTTCGCTGAAGTTCAAAGATGGTTTTTACGGCGAGAAAAATTAGAATAATTTCCGGAAAACCCCTAAAAACAGCCCTTTTCTTTTCCCCATACAAACGTTACAATAAAAATGAATGTTTGTTTGTTAGTAACACTGAGAGAATGGTTGAACCAATCTTGAAATTGAAAGGTTGTTTGTTGTGGATTGGGAAAGGTTTAGAAACAAAATACCTTATACTTTTAATGAGAAGAAGTCGGATAATAGGACAATTCCAAAGAGTAACATTTTCCATACACATTTTTTTCAATTTTTGTTTGTTTTGTTTTTCAATATTTTGATTTGTAAATTATTTGAATTGTTCAATTGCGGTCGCTTGCTTTTTTATTCCGGCTATCCAAAGGAAAAATTATTTAAAATTATTCAGTGAAAACTTTATGTTTGTTCCACACAATATGATCAATTGCATACTGAAATTTGTTACGAAGCCACGAAGAGGTCGCGCTAATATTGGTCGAGGTTCTTTTTGCCATCAACGTATGGCAGCCCAAGAAAAGGCAAGAAGTACTCCCAAAATGCGATGACATACGTGCGGAATTATGAATCGCGGTCAATCAGCTAGCGATCGTAACGATATCCCAGCACGACTTTTTAAACAATAACTGCGATGTTTGACGGTCTTTATCTTGAAGCAACCTATGGTATATAAGGTGCTGTTAGATGCTGAATGTATTCTGTTGCGTGTTGCCGCACGCACACATTCTTCTTTGGATGCGGATGGTGATTACACCAGATCAAATTGATGAAATCATTTCAGCGGAAATTCCTGATTCAGAGACAGATCCAGAATTATACGAAGTGGTGAGAACCAATATGGTTCATGGACCTTGCGAAACTTACAATCCCACTTTGGTTTGTATGTCTGACAATAAATGCACGAAACACTACTCATGTGCTTTTCTTTCGGAAGCGGAAATGGGAAATGATGGATATTCACTGTATCGGAGTCGCTCACCAGTCGGCAATGGCAGAACATTTACCTTTTAGAGGCGTGAATATCGACGTTAACAACACATCGAAGTTGACAACACATGGACCGCACCATATTCGCCACTTTTGTCTAATTCACATTCAAAACTCATGTCAATGTTGAATATTGCAGATTTGTGAAATCGATCAAATACGTTTGCAAGTACGTCACCAAAGAAAGCAACATAGCGGTTATTAGCCTTGAATGATATGAGATCAGCAGTATCAAATGGGTCGATATGTGAACTGCAATAAAGCGCTTTGTAGGATATTTACTTTTGCAATTCATGAAAGTTTTCCGACTGTTGTGCGTCTCGCGGTTCAACTTCATTTAAGTCATTGCGTATTGTGAATGGTACAGTGTGTGCAACTTTTTGAGAAGCATGCCAGCAGTTGCATTTGCTGGAACATGATATTCACTGGAAACAGACGAAGGACAATGCGATAGTTACTTCGCATGCCACTGAAGTTCGCATACTTTTCGCGAAGATCATTTCGACATATCAGCCTTCAAATTCGCGTTAATTATGGGATACGAAAAAATGACATTGCCGATGACATTTTACATTGTATTCGTTGAGAATTGGAAATGGGCAAATTTCGGTTGATACTCCAGTGGTTTGATATCAATTTCACCTCACCTTTTGTCAATTCACTTCAACGGAAGATGAACTCATCACGAATGTTTATCCGAACATTGACCAAATTATCGTAACTGCAATTGCTTGAGTGCACGCGCATGTTACCGATGTTAATGACTTAAACTGGAAGATTCAAAGTCAAATTCCGGGAGGTTTGCGCTCATATAAATCGATCGATCGTCTTGACAATGAAGACGAAACCGTAAAGTATCCAGTGGAATTTCCAAATTCTTTGGAGAGGCTTGGTATGCCCCAGCATCATTTGCGTCTCAAAGTTGGATCTGTCATTATTATGTTTCGCAATCATCATGCGCCGAAACTGTGTAATGGAACCCGACTGATTATGACGCAGTTATCGAATACTAGGGACAGCCATTTCAGTTCAAACGTATTTAATTTCCAGGGAAAATTTTCCCTTTGCGTTGACAATCAACAGGACACAAGGAAATCGGGAAATGTTATGTTTTTCACACGGCCAAAGATATAAGTATGTGGCGTGTTGACGAGTTGGAAACTCATCTTCTCTGTATCTTTACGCACCAGAACAGAAATCAAAAAATTATGTTTATTAAGCTGCGCTACGTTAAAAAAAATGAAAAAAAATCGAAAATAAATCATATTCGACACAATAAAATTTCAACTTTTTTTCATTTCAAAACACATAATTTCACGCAGGCCAACGGCTGCGGGGTCAGCTAGTTATAAATAAAAGTAACTTTCTTTCGAAATATGGTAACTGCTACATCAGCACCTGAGAACATTTATATGTAAAAATTTGTTCACGATTTCTATCAACGAAATAAATATCAAACTAGACAAGAAAAGTTCTAGTTTAGGAGTAGAGGGAGGCAGGAGAGCAGAATCACTTTGGCGAAACAATACTGATACATATATGTATGTATATGTATATTATTATCGAACCCTGGCAACAGACACTCGTAGGACTTCGCCATACAAATACTTATAACAAATGCTTGTTTATATCGAAGGAAGACTTCGCGGATGTATGACTAACAACTGTGTCTTATCTGCACACACTATTTCTCATTTAACTTTAGTAGTCATTGTGGCTTTCTCAAATAGCTACCAAGTCAGTTACCACTTTCCTTATGTTGTTCGCCTTAAAATATGCAATGTTATTAATTGATAATCACTTAATACCGTTAATAATACCGAATGCGTCACAGTAATTCGCTTAGACGTACATACCTTACTTCTACAAATAACTTCGCTTCGCAATAAATGCCTTAAAATGGGTTTATACTTTATTATGCAATTTGTTGCTGTGTCTTAACCACTTTCATGCCGAGTATCAACTGATGTACTCGTATTTACACATTCACTTATATACGCATTGGCCAACAAGTGACACATTCTATTCATTTAGAAACATACGCATATATTTACAGTGCATATGCGCTCGTACATCTACATACAAACATATAGTTGTGTTCATTCCTACATACTCTTGTCCAATGAGCGTAGCGATCAACAAGATATTACGACGCTGACAATGAAACAGAAATGTTGGTAAGCTGGTAGTGTCTGGTGAAGAAAGAAATGATACACAACATAAGAATTGTATTATATGTAAATGTAATACGTAATTAATTTTGCACACAGACGAAGAAAAACAAATATGAGAGAACGCCTAGTACTTCTAAACTAATCTGTGGCGGCGGCAGCCAGATGCCGGTAGTCAAATATCATAAAATGTGGAATTTGCTTCTCACTTGGAAAGACAGTGAAGCTGAAAAGCTGTAAAGGTACATAAAGTGATTAGGATTTGTGCAAGGTTTCTAATTTGAACTTGTTAATAATGAAGGGCTGTGTGTGTGGAAATGAATTTAGTTGGCGCCAAAACTGTCAAAATTAATTTCCCCATGCTGGGGCTATTGATTATCATAGCAATTGATTGGAAACATACACAGTTTCAACAAACATGCACACGTACATACATGCATATGCATGCAGGCGCAGCCTTCCTTGATGATACTCTGATTGTTTGACGAGAAGGAATTAAGCGAATAACAAGCAGCATTTTGTTTACTTGTCGCCTTGATTTTGGCTTATTTGCTGTGTCGTACCTCGTTAGTGTTTGTGGGTTCATTGAGGCGTAACTCACGCGTTCATTGACTAACAAATTATGTTTATGTATGTATGTACTATGTACGTATGCATTTTCTCAGCTAATTTTTCAGCTGATAAACCCGCTTTACGGGGCATCTCGACAGGCAAACTTTTATTGTATACTAACTGTATTGGCGTGCCTATTGCCAATATACAAGTATAAATCAAAATATCGTTGCTCATATCAAATTTATTATTTTAATTAATATATAAAATTTATGCTATAATTATAATAGTCCGAAAATATAAAATCTTTTTTTACAAGAAATAAATTTGTAGAAAAAAGTATATTGCTCCTTTTTTTATTTTCCATATAAAACTTTAAACAGTTCAAGAGCTCAAAACATGCGCTACATCAGCTCGAACCTCTACCTACCCGACGCCTTTTCGCAAATGATTATGTTATGATAACAAATGCCCACGTACAGATTTGGCAACGGCAATGGCAATAGTTTAGCAGTTAGTATGTTGCAATAAACTTTAGCCTGTCGAGATGCCCCGTTATAATAGTAATACTGCATAAGTAACACAACAAACAAACAAACAGTGGGTGTTTTTTACGTTTTAGTGCCTTTAAAGATAATAATTATTATCTGCCTTAGAAATCCGGAAGCTGGTCATATTAGCAGTTTTAAAAAAATATATATGTATGTACATACATATATGTACATATACATGTCTACTCGTTTTATAGCGCAGAACGACTGATCTAATAAAATGATTGAATGATGAAATGATTCATCTAATGCTTTTTTTGCTTATTTTAGACAGTGATGTCTAGTTGTAAATTGCATAAGTCCCGGCTAGTTTGCTGTTCCAATTAGGGAGGTTATTAGGAGACGTAAAATGCTATAATATTGCTCATATGTATACATATATGTATGTATATTGTACATATGTATATACATAGGTATGTAAATGGTTTTACATACCTAAGGAAATTAAATATTAATTAATCAGAAAATGTAATTTCTTTAAAGAATCTTTCTCATCAGAGAATTTCCAGTTTGACCCGTATTATTAACTGAACAAGGACGAGTTATCGTCATCAGTGTACCCTATTTGAGATTTTTTTAAACTGTTAAGACAATAAAAATATCATTTGCGCAGGAAAAGTAATATACTAAGTTTTCAACCATTTCCACAATGTCGAACATGACAATCACACATATATTAAATTGGATTACTTTCCTATTAAAATATGCTAAAACAATGCAATTTTTATAATTTTTAATATTTTATCTGTGAAAGACCTTCTGATGGAAATGTCCATGTAATTTCAATAATTATTTGTATCGTTCATGTTGAGAGTTGGGAGAGATCGTACAGATGTTAAATATATTAACAAAATGTGTTATTTAAAAAATTTCGAAGTAATAAATGTTTCTAGAAAGACCCGTAAAACAAACCATTACAAGGGGATTAACATAAGTGCAGCAAATTTAAACCAGTATGTGGATGACATATAATAAAACTGAGAACATGTCCTATGTAGATGAACGATGCGATAAACGAATATTAATAGAAGTTAACAGAAATAACAGAAAATTGATGGTTGAAGAAAGCTCAATGTTATTCAACGGGAAATACTTTATATGCTTATACGACCTTAGCGTCCGATATAAATAATATGTATGAGCCCAAGCTCACGATGGTTGATGGTAGTAAATGTTTTCGATTATAGTCCGTTATATTCATAGTTTAAACAATGAGGAAAAATTACCGGTTTTGAACATTTGTCGATAGACAATGAACTAAATAGAAAAGCAGTTGTCGGCACTAACAATTTTACTATAAATAATTTTTTTAAGCAATCCTAATTTAAACCACATATCATGTGAACCGTTAAGTGATTTATCGATGGTAAATGTCATTATGTGGGCAAGCCTGGTATGATTTAAATATAGATAAAGCAATACGTTACAGTTATATACATATGTACATACATATATACGTATACGTCTACTTGCGATTGGTTACAAAACTAGCTTCTTAAACACAAGGGTGCAGAATGCAGTAACAACAGTCAAGGACCAAGAGGTGTTGTGTCTTACTTATTTCATATCCTATTTATGTTTGAATTGTGTGTTAATTTCGTCAGCACAAACTAACATTAAACTCATCGTAGTGCATTCTGTATGGTGGCAATTACATTTTGCAAGCAATTGACTTGAGAAACCGCATAGGGGTTCCCTGGACAATAATATATTTCCGTAACACCGATTTTTGGTAATTTCTTGTTTATAATATGTATAAGAGTTGTCAACAAGTCTTAAGCCCTTCTATCACCGATTCTGCTTATTTTCATATCTCTTAAGCACTTTTTATAGCTTTTGAGCTCACAAGTTTTAATCTCCATACACATTCACATAGTTTTTCGCTAATATACTTTTATTGCGTCTTATTCACACATAGATTTATGACAATTTTACATTTTAAATTTTACAATATTTTTTTTATTGTTTTGACATTTTACTGCATGTTTTGCAGTAAAAGTAATTGTTTATTTGGTTGAGAAAATTTCGAAGTTTTACTTGTGAAGTGTTACGAGCATTTGGCACAAATGTTTGGTTTTGCTTCGTGAAGCAATGTAAATGAACTTCGACTGACGACTGATATATTTGTGAGTCTACCTCTGTGCTTGCGACGATGCCTTTTTTACTTTGGGAAAAATCAATAGGTGATTGTTGTATGGTCAACTCAGAGCGCAAATTGCTATTTGGCAAGTAAACAACCTCGTAAGCTGGCAGCTGTTCACTCTCCAGCTGAAGTGCGCGCTGTTCGCTTTTTCTCAACTCAATGTTTTCTTTTGCAACGAATGTCTGACTTGAGAAACATCGAAATATAGGAAATGCTGTGGAATTGTGGTAGGTCCAAAAGCCTCCATGTGTAAATTCAAAACCATTTTTCCATTTTAATTACATATTTTTAAATCATATTGTAGATCACTCAAGCGTCCAATTATTGACTTTTGGTAAACTCAAAAAACGTGGAATTTACAAGCTCTATTCAATATACAGTCGGTGTACGATTGTGAATACAATTTAATTGTTATAATATTGTAGAGAGATAGAGAAGGATTAGGTGAAAGAGTTGTAAAGCCCCTGACCTGACGCGTATATGGCACTAGGTCTTCAAAAGGCGCGTGTATATGGTAAATGCCAGATGACACGATTCGTTAGAAAAACGAAAATCATTATATACTATACATATAAATATAATATGTACATATATGGGAGTTGTGGGTAGTAGCAAGCCGATTTTATCTATTTTTCTCAATACCACATACTAAAAAATCAATTATATATAGTAAAGTCAACCGGATGTTCGAAAATCCTGGTATTATTTATATAGGGACAAGTTTTTGCTCAATTTTATCTAGTTTAGGAAAAAGATACACTGTTATGAGTAAAATACGCTTTTTCATTTTTGTTGAGATAACTCACATATTCGTTAATAGATGCGGTACAAAGGTACATATATGGGGGCTAAGGGAAGTATTGGTCCGATTCAACCCATTTTTGACATGCCATTATAAGCGAAGAATTATCCCTTAATTTCAATTATATATCTCGCACAGTGCATTTTCGATCAAAAGTCAACTTAGGTACCGGGTTGTAAATATTTGGTACGTTGGGGCTTGAACAGTTTTTATTGGATTTGAACAATTTTTGGTCACAAGGTGGCACACAATAAAGAAATTATTCGTATAAAGTTTTATCCCGTTATATTAATTACTTCTTCATTTATATACTGGAAAGGAAAGAGTCAGACGGATATTAAAATTGTGCTGTATGAGAAGTAGATGTGGTTTAGCCCTTTTTCACACTGTGACATAAGAAGGTAAGAAGAATGCCACGTACTAAATTTTGTCGAAATCGGTTATTCGGGCTGTGCCACGCCCATCGTCTAATTTTTACCCCGATCCCTATTAAGCCCTTTCATACAATCTCTGAAGAAAAATTTAATGCCTCTGGCATATTTAGTTATTGATTTATCGCGCTTTTAATAGTTTTGGTTGTTGTACTTTCAGTGGTTTAGAAGATATATACATTACACTTATAAGAGGGCGGGACCAAGCCCACTTTTTCAAATTTTTTATTCACAGGTGCCCCTTGGTACTGCGATCCTCTGTACCAAATTCAGTTTTATATCTTAATTTAGTGCTTAGTTATGGCACTTTATATATTTTCGGTAAATGGCGATTTGTGGGAGTGGCAGTGGTCCGATTACGCCCATCTACGAACTCGAACTTGTTTTTGTACTAAGAAATCTGCATCCAAGTTTCATCGAGATATCTTATTTTTTACTCATGTCACAGCTTGCACGGACGGACGGATGGACAGAGAGATAGCCAACCGGATTTCAACTTTTCTCATCATCCTGATCATTTATATACTATATATGTATATGACCTTATATCTATCCCGTTTAGTTTTAGGTGGTGCGTACAACCGTTAGGTGAACAAAACCATAATACTCTGTAGCAAAAGGTTTCAAGAGTATAAAAATGGGGTCGCTACTAATCCACCTTCTACATAATATCGTCCTACTATATATCTACAAAATTTAGAGTTTCTGCCATCCTGTACATAGTATAACCATTTTGCAACCAAATTTCATTATTTCAATTAGAAGATTTTCTGTTTTATACCGTCTTTTTCTTCTCCTGAAAACTTGTGAAAAATGATGTTATGTTATTTTGCATTTTAGGTGACTATACATATAATGATTTCTTTACTTTTAACGACTTATACCGAATATGTCGGCCAGTGTATGAGTTATATATAGTATACGTAAGTATATGTAAAATTACTTCAATTCACTTCACTTCACTTTTAGATGTTACGTGATTCCTCCATAATGGCCACACCACCTCTTCTTAACGTATTTAAATAATTTGTAGTTTTGTAATAGTCCATTTGGAACATTTACGATTCTTTGTTAGAAAACGTTTTGAAGTTTTTTATATTGAACATATTTTTTTTATTTCAAGGCAAGACGTAACACGTTAAGATGATTGAAAAACTGACCGAATTGTCCGCGTCATCGCATTTTCGCATTTGGACATGTGACAATTTGCAAAAAAAAAATAAAGACAGTTTTTCACGAATTGAAAAGAGACAATGCTGTCAGTCAAGTTTATAAGGACAACCTAGGACTTTCGAAGATATCAAAAAAATGTTGAGGAAACGAATGAGTTTGTACGGCTGTGAAATATGAAAAGTGCAATTTACATATTCTTTACAGTCTAAGTCGATGTATTTTGTTACCTACTCTTCTTGGGTTTTAGGTGAGTGATTACGTGCGATATAGGATCGCTTTCAAGTCACTGTAACGCAAATATGAGAAAAACTTTCGTTGGGACAAACATGACACCCATACTTCTATGAAAGAAAATAATGCATATTTAATTTAAAAGCTTAATTTGTGTGCAAGTGGCAAAGTTGGAAGAAATTCTTTCAAAGTTAAAAATACTTTTTGTGTGTTGTTGTCTGATTTTTATTCAAATTGTAGGATTATTGCAAGACATAAGTATATTGAGTATAAAACGCAAATATTGAAGTACATATGTATGAAAAAAAATTAATTAAATTCAAAATTCAGATTTTATCAATTCAAAATTCAATTCAATGCGATTTCAGTTTTAATTCTAAATAATACTACATGAGTATAAAAGAGCTAATTAAATATTTTTTAACGAGGAATTATTAAATTACGGATTTCATTTCCAGGTCATTATAGTTAATTAATAGCTATTGAGAAATTATTTTATTATGAAAATATAGCGAATTTCAACAAAAACAGTAACACTATTCTATTCTGTGCTATTAATATGTCTATTAATGTAATTATATTGTTGTTTCAATTTCAGTTTGAGGTCGGGGAATACTGTGGGCTAGCCGGACTGTTGGGGCTCATAGGTGACATTGGAGACTCGCTGGAGCTATAAACGGGACTCGAAGGCGAGGATGAGTAAAAACTAGGGCTATGCGGAGAGTAAACCACATTTGAGTGAGACGCGGTGGAATAATTGGGGCTGGCTGGACTACTTGAGTATTGCGGACTACTGGGTGAGTAACGATTGGAGTTCGGTGAATGCTTCGGTGACGTTGGTGAGTAGGTGATCGAGGAGCTACTAGGATAGCGTGGACTCTGTATAGAAGCAGAGTATTGTTGTTGTGGCGTACGTGGTAAAATGAAATGCATTTGCGGCGAAGAGATTGTGGGGGAATAGTTGATTTTCGGACTTAGCGGCGAGTATTGAGGTGAATTAATAGTAAACGATGGACTGATTTGTGTATAACTGGGACTCGAAGGATTATAGCTAAGAGTGGAAGGCGAATAATGTGGTGTTTGCATAACACAATGCGGGCTTGATGGCGAGTAATGAGCGTAGATAGGACTTGTGGGTGAGTAAGTTGCACTACTAGAAGGGGTGCCATTACTTTCCGCATAGAAATACGGAGTAGATCGATATTTTTTGGGTTCTGTACGTTGAGAGCAACTATCAGTTGCTGTTGACGTTTTATCGGTTAGAGAATCGGGTGTGTTCAGCGGTGAAGAAGGTGAATATAACGAATCGTTATTACTAGTGGGTGAGCTTGGTGAAAAACTGTTGCAGCACCGGTTTGAACTCATTATGGTGGGTGAATAGGACGGTGAAGTGGGCGAATAGTTATTAGTTTGCGGTGAGTAACCGGGTGAGGTCGGTGAATAACGCGACGAACCGGTGACGCTGTTATAAGACATTGTTGAACTGTCTGGTGAATAAAATGCGCTGTTGCTGTTTGAAGGTGATTGTGGTGAATGAACTTGTAGATAGCGTTGATAATGTGGTGAAAATTCTGGTGAACTAGGTGAGTACTTAGGAGACTGCATAATAGTGGTTAATAAATCATTGGTGCATGACAAATGGCTGCAGTTACTGGATATATTTGAACTTCTAAATGCTTTTTGGTCATATATTGGCGAAATGGGTGAGTAGTATGACCCACCACCATAGTATGATTTGATCGAAGCAGTTGATGGCGAAGAATATGGCGAGCTACAAAACTCATCTGCGGTCATTGTAGGCGAACTCATATTCGACAAAGGCGAGAAACAGACAGAACGTGCAGATTGTGGAGTTAGACCACCTAGGCCTGGTGAGTACTCAAGCATGCCACTGCGTCCACTTCCAGCTAAAATATTCGGCGTAAACAATGAACCATAAAAAAGGGCGTTCTTGTTGTTTATCGAATCTACTTCCATAGCAAGTTTGCATTTAGATGCATCAAGTATCATGTCAAAGCAACCGGTGCCGATGTGCGGCAATTGACCCATTATAATATTTTCCGACACGCCACGCATAGCATCACGTTCACCGTGTGCTGCAGCATCCAATAGCACATCCACCGTCTCCTCAAAAGAGCAACGCATCAAAGGGCTGGTTTGTTGGCGATTGATGCCATGGCGTGAAATAGCCATCAGATGACCCTTGGCCGTCATAATGTCACAGAGCAGCGCCAAGTGCCGATAGTTAACGTACAAGCCTGGAGAATTATTAATGTTTAAACAATAAATAAATTTTCAGAATTAGATGTTACCAACCGTAGAACTGCAAGACATTGTTCATCTCCTTCTCAATCGATTTGCGCACCGCTTCAATTCCCAACACCGTAAACATTTCATATATCATTGCTGAAGGTGCGCGTTTGGTCGACGTTCCGCTCGCTGAGCACGCGCATTAACGCGGTGCCATCGGTCTCCAGGAGCCACTCAGCCACGGATTTGAATTCACCCGTCTCCGTGATATAGATACGCTTCTTATTTGTCACCTGCGGCAGGTGCATATACACTTTCGAGATGGATTCGATACCCTGCAGAGTCATGTCGGACAACATGTTGCTCTCGATGCAGCGCAAAAACATGTTATCGTCTAAGCGAGTGAGCGACGTC
>NC_065919.1:40019035-40030627 GCF_024586455.1 Bactrocera neohumeralis
TTTTGACAAAAATATACAAAAAATTAAAGCAACCGTTGAAAAGAACTGTTACAAATAAATGGCATAATCATTGCTTTCGGGTCTTAACACGTAGTAAAGTAAATTTTAACATATTTTTACCGTGCGATTCTGTACTGTGATACTGTCCCAAGTCTCTAAATTTGAGATTTTGAGTTAGAGACAATTTTTGAGACTTGAGACGATTTTTCTATTCTGTAAGTGACAGTCACAAAATCTATTACATTTCATTATTCAGAGATGTTTTTAAACTTGAATGAAAATAAATATGTCGATAACAATTATTCAATTTTCTATAACATAGTCAAAAAACATAATTATCAATAAAAGTAAAAATATTTGTTAACTTTGTTTCATAATATTTACGAAATTTATGTAAAATTGATTTATTTTTAACCTTTTTGTGTTTGAGTTGCTTACAAAATAGAAAAAACCTACAATCGATTAATATCTGTGATGATCTCTGTTCAGTATATTCAAAATGGCAGACAAGAGTTTTTTTTGGTTTTGTGACCTGCTAATTACCAGGTCTCAAGTGTGAGTCAATATTTTGAGACTAACGCTAGAGATTGTTTAGTGAATAGTAACTAGTCACTAATTGAGATTTTACCTCAAAATGTCTCAAATAGAGACTAGAGACTGGTTACAGAATCCCGCTATTAGTCTTACCCGCACAATTGTGTATTGAAGGTCTGAAAGGGATAGATTCAGTTTGATTGAGTAGATTAATTGCTTTGTTTGCACTTTTAGTTTTTTCTTTCGGATTTGATTTTTATGCTTTTGCTGATTACACTGTTGTCTTTGTAGAGCGCACATCGCTTAACTTTTAATTTTGTTGAACTTGTTGTTTAGTTTGCCTTCGCAAATCGTCACGCTGCATGGTATATGCAAGGGATTGTTGCTTTACAAAAACAATGCTACTTTTGTAATTGCTAAAGTAATTTCACTTTTGTTTCAATTCTGATATAATACTACACATTTTTATACTCTCGCAACAAAGTTGCTGAGGAGAGTATTATAGTTTTGTTCACATAACGGTTGTTTGTAAGTCCTAAAACTAAAAGAGTCAGCTATAGAGTTATATATACCAAAGTGATCAGGGTGACGAGTAGCGTTGAAATCCGGATGTCTGTTTGTCCGTCCGTCCGTGCAAGCTGTAACTTGAGTAAAAATTGAGATATCATGATGAAACTTGGTACACGTATTTCTTGGCTCCATAAGAAGGTTAAGTTCGAAGATGGGCAAAATCGGCCTACTGCCACGCCCACAAAATGGCGAAAACCGAAAACCTATTAAGCGCCATAACAAAGCCATAAATAAAGAGATTAAAGTGAAATTTGGCACAAAGGATCGCATTAGTGAGTGGCATGTTTGGACGTAATTTTTTTGGAAAAGTGGGCATGGCCCCGCCCCCTACTAAGTTTTGTACATATCTCGGAAACTACTATATCCATGTCAACCAAACTCTATAGAGTCATTTCCTTCAGGCATTTCCATATACAGTTCAAAAATGGAAGAAATCGGATAATAACCACGCCCACCTCCTATACAAAGGTTATGTTGAAAAGCACTAAAAGTGCGTTAACCGACTAACAAAAAACGTCAGAAACACTAAATTTTACAGAAGAAATGGCAGAAGGAAGCTGCACCCAGCTTTTTTTAAAAATTGAAAATGGGCGTGGCGTCGCCCACTTATGGACAAAAAACCATATCTCAAGAACTACTAGACCGATTTCAATGAAATTCGGTATATTATTTTCCTTAACACCCTGATGACATGTACAAAATATGGGTGAAATCGGTTCACAACCACGCCTTCTTCCAATATAACGCTATTTTGAATTCCATCTGATGCCTTCTCTGTATAATATATAGTACATTAGGAACCAATGATGATAGCGGAATAAAACTTAACACAAATACGGTATTTGAAAAATATGTAAATGACGGATAATGAAATCCCGATTATCACTTTATCATGCGAGAGTATAAAATGTTCGGTGACATCCGAACTTAGCCCTTCTTTACTTGTTTCAATATTCATTTTATTTATTGGATATGCTTTTTTTTAAGCCTAACAATAACTTATAAAGTCTTAAATCTATTTAAAAACAAGACACGCTCAAGCAAGTGATTGAGCTGTTTTGGTGATATGTTGCTCTTTAGAATGCAGGCATGTCTTTTTTTCTGAGACGTGATTAAGTAGGAATGTACCAAATTATTAGCCAAAGGGTTTGGGTGATCTCGGAATGTGGATATAAGTATATTTAATTCTGCTATCTTCTACTTCTTTCTTTACCATAGGAATACCACGGTCTTTATGGATGTTTTCAATACGCAAGTACCATGGTGTACACGTGATTGTTCTAAGCATTTTTGATTGGAACCTTTGTATTATATCAATATTAGTTGCACAGATCGTACCCCAGAGTTGAATGCCATACATCAAAATTGGCTTTTAAAGCACTTTGTTGACTAGGCTAAGTTTAGAATTTTTATTTAATTGCCAATCTAAATTTGTAGCTCTTAACTTCATCCAAGCTATTTTACTAGATACACTAGTCAGAAAAAGTGTGCGTACAAGACTCATATGCTTTCTAGTTATTAAAAAACTCCCAGAAATAAAAAAAAATTCGAACAAATTTTCTTTTTTATTTATGTAGATGTTGAAATTCAGTTTTCGTATACATAACATTTTAATATCAGGGCATGCACCTGGAATGTCCGGTCTTAAAAGGTGCCGCTGCCCAGCTGGTTGATGTCTCGTGAAAATAAAGGCTGACATCACCGCCGTCAAGAAATGCGATGGACGGGACAAGGACAGAGACGAGTAGCGCAAGTTTGGTATTTGGTGTGGGATTCGTAGTTGGAGAGAGACTCCGTCGCCGAGTACTACCATTCACTGCGGTGAATGAACGTCTAGCCACAATCCGCATCAAAGCGAGGTTTTTCAACATATCGCGAATCTGCGCCCACGCTCCGACAGAAGAGAAGGACAATGTGACCAAAGATGCCTTTTATGAGTGCTTGGAACGCACTTATGAAAGATGCCCCCGCCACGATGTCAAAATCGTGCTTGGCGACTTTAACGCCAGGGTGGGCAAAGAAGGTATCTTTGGCACTACGGTCGGTAAATTCAGCCTCCACGAGGAAACATCCCCAAATGGGTTGAGGCTGATCGACTTCGCCGGGCCCCGAAATATGGTTATCTGTAGTACTAGATTCCAGCACAAAAAAATTCATCAAGCTACCTGGCTGTCTCCGGAACGAAAACCACCAACCAGATCGATCATGTTGTGATAGACGGAAGACACGTCTCCAGTGTTTTAGATGTGCGTGCGCTCTGAGGTCCTAATATCGACTCGGACCACTATCTTGTTGCAGCCAAGATTCGCACCCGCCTCTGTGCAGCAAAAAACGCACGCCAACAAACTCAAGGAAGGTTCGACGTCGAAAAGCTGCAATCACAACAGACTGCCGAATGATTTTCTACTCGGCTTGCACTCCTGCTCTCTGAGAGCACTCATCAACAACTCGGTATAAGGGAACTGTGGGACGGCATTTCAAACTCCTTACGTACAGCTTCATCCGAAACCCTTGGTGCCGCGCCGCAGCGGAGAGAAAACAGGCTGCCTACCTCGCAACGTTACGATCGACCACAACACGTGCGGGATGGGATAGATACCGAGAATTGAAGAGGGAAGCGAGACGCATCTGCAGACAGAAAAAGAAAGAGGCCGAAATGCGTGAGTATGAAGAACTTGATAAGCTGGCCGACAGGGGTAATGCTCGAAAATTCTACGAAAAAAATGCGGCGGCTTACAGAAGGTTTCAAGACCGGAGCATACTCTTGTAGAACCCCCAAAGGTGATCTAGTCACGATGCCCAGAGCATACTTAAATTATGGAGGGAACACTTCTCCAGCCTGCTGAATGGCAGTGAACGCACAACGCCAGGAGAAGGCGAACCCGATTCCCCAATCGATGACGATGGAGCAGACATCCCATTGCCCGACCATGAAGAAGTTCGAATAGCAATTACCCGCCTGAAGAACAACAAAGCGGCGGGGGCCGATGGATTGCCGGCCGAGCTATTCAAACACGGCGGCGAAGAACTGATAAGGAGCATGCATCAGCTTCTTTGTAAAATATGGTCGGACGAAAGCATGCCCAACGATTGGAATTTAAGTGTGCTATGCCCAATCCATAAAAAAAAAGGAGACCCCACAATCTGCGCCAACTACCGTGGGATTAGCCTCCTCAACATCGCATATAAGGTTCTATCGAGCGTATTGTGTGAAGATTAAAGCCCACCGTCAACAAACTGATTCTACCTTGTCAGTGTGGCTTTAGACCTGGAAAATCAACAACCGACCAGATATTCACCATGCGCCAAATCTTGGAAAAGACCCGTGAAAGGAGAATCGACACACACCACCTCTTCGTCGATTTCAAAGCTGCTTTCGACAGCACGAAAAGGAACTGCCTCTATGCCGCGATGTCTGAATTTGGTATCCCCGCAAAACTAATACGGCTGTGTAAACTGACGTTAAGCAACACGAAGAGCTCCGTCAGAATCGGGAAGGACCTCTCCGAGCCGTTCGATACCAAACGAGGTTTCAGACAAGGCGATGATATTGATATCATCGGCCTTAACACCCGCGCCGTTAGTTCTGCTTTCTCCAGACTAGACAAGGAAGCAAAACAAATGGGTCTGGCAGTGAACGAGGGCAAGACGAAATATCTCCTGTCATCAAACAAACAGTCGTCGCACTCGCGACTTGGCACTCACGTCACTGTTGACAGTCATAACTTTGAAGTTGTAGATAATTTCGTCTATTTAGGAACCAGTATTAACACCACCAACAATGTCAGCCTGGAAATCCAACGCAGGATTGCTCTTGCCAACAGGTGCTACTTCGGACTGAGTAGGCAATTGAAAAGTAAAGTCCTCTCTCGACGAACAAAAGCCAAACTCTATAAGTCGCTCATAATTCCCGTCCTGCTATATGGTGCAGAGGCTTGGACGATGTCAACAACTGATGAGTCGACGTTGCGAGTTTTCGAGAGAAAGGTTCTGCGAAAGATTTATGGTCCTTTGCGCGTTGGCCACGGCGAATATCGCATTCGATGGAACGATGAGCTGTACGAGATATACGACGACATTGACATAGTTCAGCGAATTAAAAGACAGCGGCTACGCTGGCTAGGTCATGTTGTCCGAATGGACGAAAACACTCCAGCTCTGCAAGTATTCGACGCTGTACCCGCCGAGGGAGCAGAGGAAGAGGAAGACCTCCACTCCGTTGGAAGGACCAAGTGGAGAAGGACCTGGCTACGCTTGGAATATCCAATTGGCGCCACGTAGCGAAAAGGAGAAACGACTGGCGCGCTGTTGTTAACTCGGCTATAATCGCGTAAGCGGTGTCTACGCCAATTAAGAAGAAGAAGAACATTTTAATACTGTGGGATATAAATTAGGGTTAAAAACAAGAATGAATTAAAAAAGAGACAAAATTCACCTCACAAAAAGTTTGCGTACAAAAAAATAAAAAAATTAATAAAATGTATTTTATAGCAAAATGACAGTGTCTAGTAACTAGTTGGATACCCTTTGCGTTGTGGAACCTCTCTTAGTCGTTTTGGCATTGAATTTACGAGATTTGATGTCTCCTCCGATGTGATTTTGCTCCATTCCTCAAGGATAACATTTTTTAGCATCTCCTTCGAAGAAATGTGGTGTTGTCGGATTCGACGCTCTAATAAATCCCATATGTGCTCCATGGGGTTGATATCTGGTGATTAAGGGGGTGTATGTAGTTGTTTGGGCACATTGTAGAGGAGCCAGAGCTTAAGAATTTCTGCAGTGTGCTTGGGGTCATTGTTTTGTTGAAACAAATACCTGTCTTCAAATCCCAATTTAACTGCGCTTTGCTTTAAATTCGCCTTAAGAATATCCAAATAAACTCTTTTATCCATTGTTGACTCAATAAACTGGATATTACCCACTCCTTTACTGGACATACACCCCCACACCATCACGCCACCACCACCGTGTTTCACGGTCGCCGCGAGATTTTCTTTATTGAGTGCAGTTCCGGGTTTTCTCCAAACAAGCTTTCGTCCTTTTATTCCAAATATACAAAACTTGCTTTCATCTGAGAAAATAACACGTTCCCAGAACTCAGGCGGTTTATTAATGTGCTCGTTAGCAAATGCAACTCGTTTTAGCCTGTCGGTCAATGATATGAATGGCTTCTTTCGTGCGACTCGGCTCCGATAACCGGTTTTTTTTGAAAATTTTGCATACGGTGTCACTGCAAATTGTTTTCTGGAACCTTATTTTAACATCTCTGGCAACATCTGAAGCCTTCACCTTTAAATTTTTCTGTTCCTTAAGAACGTAGCGCTTTTCACGGTGGCTTAGTTTAGGGGGACGCACTAAACGAGGCTTTGTGGCGGTAGAACCCATCGATTTGTACATTTCGATCACTCTTTGAATCGAGGAGTGTGCTCTGCCCACCGTCTGACCGATTTCGCGAAGAGTTTTACCTTCTTTCCATAATTTTACAATTATTTCTCTTTCACCGTGGCTGGTTGGTTTTCTTTGTCTGCCCATTTTACAAAATTTTCTTTCATTGTTTAAAATTTCAGGAAAATAGTTTATTTGATTTGAACAAATCTGATGTAACTAGTTTTAGTGCGACTTTTCCAGAAAAAACTATTGGGATTCCCCTCGTTTTATTTTGTACGCAAACCTTTTCTGCGACGATGTTGCCAACTTTTTAATAATTGTTTAAAAAAAAAAGTTTGCCACATTTTATGATGGTTTCAAATTTCGAAAATTTCTTCCATGATATTCTAATTTTATAATGCAACCATAAAAATTAAAGTTTGTTTGTGTTAAAATTCATAATGAGCCATACAAATATGCTGGAAATTTTGTACGCAAACTTTTTCTGACTAGTGTATATGTTTTCTCCACGTACTTAAGTCTTCTATCTAGGTGAATGCCAAGATAAGTTACTTCATTCGCGTGGGGTACTAAAATATTATTTATTTTTACTGCCGGGTACATTTTTTGTCTTAACGAAAATGTAACATGTTTACACTTTTATTCATTCACATTTATACGCCAGTTGGCCAGCCATTCTTCGACAAACCTTAAGTGCTCGGCTAATATTCTTGATGCTATTATGTGGCATTTGTTACGGCTCATTATAAGTACCTGTGTCGTCCGCAAAAGTTAAAGTTAATACATTGTTAGCTATTGGAAGATCTGCTTTATATATGATGTATAGTGTTGGGCATAAAACACCAGCCCTTATCTGTCGTTCATCAGATATGAAATCTCCCACTTTTGCCATAAATTTTCTATTTTTTAAATAAGACTCCAATGTTTTATACAATTCTAAAGATAGGATATTTTTAATCAAATATAAAAGGCTCTCATGCAACACCTTATCAAACGCCAGAGCTACGTCTAGAAATATATGTAGCTGAACAGTACTCTCTGTACTCAAATGCTTTTCTTATTTCGTTAGTAATTCTATTTACTTGCTCTATCGTGCTATGTTTTTGACGAAACCCGAATTGGTGCGTTGGTATTATATTATTTTCGTGGAGGAAAGGAGTCATCTTTGATAGTAACAATTTTACAAGTATTTTAGAAAGACAGTGTAGAAGACTGATTGGTCTGTATGAAGACGACTGTGTTAAGTCTTTCCTAGGTTTATCTAACAAGATAATCTGCAGCTTTTTCCATGAATTAGGATAGGATCCGAAATTAAGAACTGCATTGAATATTATCATGTCCTGGTGACTTTTTTGGGTTAAGTTTATTTTTTCTTCTATAACTTCAGAAGTAAAAGTCTTAATAGGAACAAGCGACTCTTTTGCGGTATTCGGCAAGGTTGGCAACTTAAATTACCATTTAACTGTCTTAGAAACATGTTGGAATCTACTAATGGGTTGAAAGACTTTTGGTGTTTCCAAAGAGAGTTTGGCTCTCTAGAATTTGGACACAGTTTCTATATGTACATATATAATTTTCAGTGTTGTGTTCCTCCTCGTGTTTAAGCGCTTTGTTTTAACTTTCGTATGGCAGATTTTAGTTGAAGCAGAGTTGTAGGGGAGCGATTTAACTGTCATTCACGTCTAGCTCCCCTTTTCTCATTTACAAGTTTCTCTATTTCATTATTGGCGATCTTTCTAAAACCAACTGGTTTATTGTTTCTTGTTGGTGTTGCCAATACAGCTGCATTAGTTATTACGTCATTAAATTTTCGTATACTTTTATCAATGTCTCTTCCTGTATCTATTTTGCAATCAATAATGATGTGACTGCTGATACATACATACATATATTTTCTATACTTCAACCAGTTAGTTTTATGTGATGTTAGAAAAACTTTTGGCTCAAATATCATGGGCTGTTCGTATAACTTTATTAGTACAGGAGAATGATCAGATGATAAGTCTGTACATGTATCAGCTGTCATAAGCGATCTATCTATATTTTTGACTACAGCAAAATCTATTAAGTCTGGTATTTTTTTCTATCACTGGGCTAGTATGTCGTCTTACCAGGAGATACATCCAGATTATTATGCCTATTCATAATAGTGTAGTACAGCTGTCGTCCTTTCGGATTAATATGACGTGAGCCCCAGTACGTGTGTTTTGCGTTGTAATCTCCCCCAGCTAGAAATCTTTGACCTAGAGTTCCAAAAAAGTCTTTAAATTAGCTTTCTGTACTTTTAAAACGGGGTGGACAGTTTATAGCCGTAAGGTTTAAGTCGCAACCCCGATTTTTTAGTGATATTGTTGTAGCTTGTAACTGTGGAGTAGCATGAGATAGTACAACATATTGGTTTAAACGATTTCTAATCAACACTGCCGTGCCATGCGTTTTTCCATCCGTATGATTTGTGACATAGAGTCTAAATCCCGGCATATTGAAATTATTTTTACATCTACATATGTACATACATACATATATTTTTTTCAGACAGAAATCTAATAATCTCTAATTTATGTTGGTTAACACCGTAAGCATGCCATATACAGATGTTTAGTAAGTCAATTTTTTACTTAATAAATTTTGCAGCATTCGATTTTGTGATTTTATTAAATCTTGGATCATGTTTTGCATGCTAGACATAAACTGTGCCATACACTGTGTAAGATTTATAATCATAGTTTCAATACCTCCATTTGGAGAATTATGCGGCAGTTGCATTTGCACAGTGTTGCCTTTCACCATATTTGCATAGCTTCCTTCCATATTATTACTGATAGAAGTAATAGGATTTGAGCTTTTCTCTGAGGTTGCTATATTATATTATTACAGGGTGTTTGGTTTCGGTTACGACGTGCTCGAATGCCCTTCGATTTCAAATCTTTATATATAGGACAACCCCTGTAGTGAACAGTGTGATTTCCTCCAAAATTGCAGCATTTTTTATTTAATCTTTTCTTAAGGGAGCATTTTGAAGTGGGATGTAAATCTCCACATACCACATAGACACTGCGTAGCGTGCAATATGATTTGGTATGCCCATATTCTTGGCAGTTTGTACATTGTACCGGACCATTTCTTTTATGTGGTTCTTCAACAGTAACTCTACGATGGAGCAGATATTTTAAATTGAAAATCGGGTGTATTTCATTTTTGTTTAGTTGGTTACAATTTGGCATCAATTCTTTTTTGAACATTGGCTGTAGGGTACTTTGTTTCTATTAAATATATTTACAGCAGTTTTAATACCAAAATCGCATTATTCCACTGCTTCTTTGACTTCAATAGAGTCTACAACTAGGCCCGTAGAGTTCTTCAGTTGGTACGAATAATAATTCTTGTTTTTATTTGACAAAAATTTAACGATTTCCATAAAACTTTTTTCGAAATAGAACTGACTTTTTGTTTCGTCCATATTGCCTTTTTTCCAAGGCACGATATGATAGTTGTTAGTACAATTTCATTTAATTTCGCAACTAGAGTATTACTGCTACGCTCGCGCAAATATATTGGAGGTGGTTTGGCATTAACGACTGTGGTGCTATCCTTCGCATCGTCGTCTGAACCATTGCTTAGTATGGCAAATCCGTTGCCAATAAGGATTTCTGGCTTTTTACCATTCGGCGTGCTTGTTTGAAATTTTTTGGTATTTACCGCTGATTTAACTGGAGTTAAATTCCTTTTTACGTTAATATAGCGATCAATACCAGCCTGAACAGGAGACCATTTTTTGCTTGTTCCATTCTCACCTTGCATTTTGTTTTCCTTCTCTGTCCGGGTGCTTGCTGGTACCTGCATGTTGGTTGCTGTCAGCGTATTTGTTGTTGCCCGATTGCTGTTCTCCGCTGTTCTGCTGACTGCATTTGCTTAAGCGCCAAATACACGACACGAACATTTCCGCGAACATTCCCGTTATGTCATGTTTCTGCGAACTTTTCTGTCGTGTATTGTGGTGTTTGCCAGTTCGCGCAAATGTTCGCCGCAAATTAAAATATTTTGATATATTTGTTCGTGCGTGTATAGCGAAATATATATGTAGCTCATAATCGTAGTAATTTCTGAACGGGACAGACGTACGCGGAAAAGTAAAATGGACAATACAAAATTTCTGAGTGAATTTATTGAAATGTATAAATCTTTGCCATCATTGTGGCAAGTAAAAAGCAAAGATTATTGCAATAGAATTAAAAAGAATAATGATTATGCGACTTTAATCGAAAAATTAAAGGAAGTAGATCCTGATGGCACAAAGAATACAGTTATAAAAAACTAAGTAGTTTGCGGGCGCAATAGCGGTGTGAATCAAAAAAAAAAGAGAGATAGTTTGAAGTCTGGTGCTGGTGCTGAGGATGAATATGTTCCTACTCTTTGGTGCTATGATTTGCTATGCTTTTTGAACACAAACATTCATTTTGTTTTTATTCCGTAAATGATTCACTTTCTTATATTTAATATATTGTTCTGCCACGGAACTGCTCCCACTGTATTAAAATAATTACAATATTTTTCTCGAGTAGTTTTTGCTAAATTATATGCATTCTTTGCACTTGAAACTTGAAGAGCTGTAAGTCCATGGTCATTATGCCAACCGGCGTATTCTATCGCTCCGGGATTTGTTTCTTCAACATCGAATTCACCTTCAAAATACGTCTCCTCATTTTTCCTCCGTAAAAAGTTATGCAAGTAGCAACAGGTTAACACAATTTTCGTGACTTTTTCTGGTGATAAATTAATAGTTTGTAGGAAAATTCTAAATCTTGATGCTAAAATGCCAAAACAGTTTTCAACAATTATTCTCGCCCGAGAAATCCTGTAGTTAAAAATTATTTCTTCTTCCTTGAGTGTGTTGTGGCTAAACGGCTTCATGATATTTTCTAACAGGGGAAAAGAATCGTCAGCTACGAATACAAATGGTAGTTTTTCTTCGCAGTTTGGAAGCGGCTGAGGGTCAGGAATTTTCAATGTTTTAATTTTTAGAGATGTAAAAAATTTTGTTTCGCTAAAAAGGCCGGCATCAGATGCTCTTCCACTTGTGCCAACATCCACCATCAAAAA
>NC_065919.1:40030727-40062286 GCF_024586455.1 Bactrocera neohumeralis
ACGAGAAAACGTACGCGGAAAAGTAAAATGGACAATACAAAATTTCTGAGTGAATTTATTGAAATGTATAAATCTTTGCCATCATTATGGCAAGTAAAAAGCAAAGATTATTGCAATAGAATTAAAAAGAATAATGACTATGCGACTTTAATCGAAAAATTAAAGGAAGTAGATCCTGATGGCTCAAAGAATACAGTTATAAAAAACTAAGTTAGTTTGCGGGCGCAATAGCGGTGTGAATAAAAAAAAAAAGAGAGATAGTTTGAAGTCTGGTGCTGGTGCTGAGGATGAATATGTTCCTACTCTTTGGTGCTATGATTTGCTATGCTTTTTGAACACAAACATTCATTTTGTTTTTATTCCGTAAATGATTCACTTTCTTATATTTAATATATTCAGCCTTATCGTGAATTTTCATTTCGTGTGGAATGATTCACATTTCGCCTATGCCGTTCACCTATGCTATTTTGAATATTCACCATGCGAAACAGTTCGCGTCGAATTATTTCCACCCTATCGTGAACGGCATCAACGGCGAAATAATTGTCAAATTATTGGTGAAATTTTTCGTTAAAATTTTGTGCGCGAAATATATTTGAATCATGTAAGTATCAATAAAAATTAGATAAAAATTCCTATTTTTATATAATTTAAAAACAATTATTTTAAGGTCAAAATCGATTAATAAAACGCAATCTGAAATTTTGCTCAGTAAAATGGCAGAAAATCCTGATTTAGCGGCTGGCTTCTCTAAACAAGGAAAAGACAGACAAGAAGCGTTATGGAAGGAAACGGCCGCGGATTTGAACAGTGCTGGGCCTCCGACTAAAACGGTGTCTGAATGGAAAAGGGTAATTTTCATATTAGCACTGGCTAGTAAAATTTTAAAATAATTATTACAAAAATCTGTTAAAGGTTTGGAATGACCAAAAGCGTTACGTACGCAAAAAAGTTGACGTTTAATGCGAACAAATTAGAGGCACTGGTGGGGACCAAACCTGCATCATAAACTGTCAAATATCGGAGGAAAACTATTGCAGCAATCACTGGCATGACAAATACGTTGAGGGATTGGAAGGAATAGTGTCACACGGATTTCAGCCGCTACACAACTGAGGAAGTGAATTGGACATAAACAATTGTGAACAAAAGTCCACACAGCAAACTCCAAAAAGGAACCCTTTCTTAAAGATGCGTCATCCTAAAAAGAAAGGCACATCTGTGATATTAGAAGAAAGAAATAGAAGTGCAAAAGAAATCTTAAAACGGATAGAGAATTGAAGACAATACAAGGGCGTTGAATAAAATTTCACAATTTTAAACAATTTAAAAGAAGAAGAATTAAAAGAACTAAAAAAATGAAACGATAGAAAATAAGCGGCATATTGAAATAGAAAATTTGAGAAAAGAGAAATTAAAGCAAAGTTAGAAAAAACAAGAAGGTTAATAGAAATTGAAGAAATGAAGCTTTCAATGATGAAAAGATAATTTATTCAGAATTACATTTTATTAATTTTTAATTTTATATTTATGTGGTCTCATGTTAATTTTTTTTTTATTTTACTTATATTTTATTTGAAATACATTTTATGTTCATTGAATTAGGATTATAAGAAATGAAGAATAGTTTTTTCGTTACAGAAAATGGAGTTAGTTTTGTTTTTCTACAAAACGATATTGAAAGAAGTAATAATGCTTTAAGGGAGTGAGTGAGTATTTGGTTCCTAATTCTTTGCGCTTCGCTCATTCTTTGCATTCCGAAATCTATGTTGTCCTCCTCCATAGTCACTAGAGATTCCTCTTCGTCACAATCAGGTATCTCAACGATATCAACACAAATTGATCTTTGAAATGAATGCATAAATTATGTAACATTACGCACACATTGAATATTTTAGCTGCTTTCTGTGGGCTGAAATAAAGTTCTCTAGCACCAAGCAAACATCTCCATCGGCTTTTAAGCAACCCAATTGCACGTTCTATAATATTTCGGCACCGAGAATGAGCTAAAATTAAATTTTGCTTCTACACTTCCCCTCTTCAGGTGTCCTATAAGGTGTTAATAAGAAGGATTTGGAGGATATCCTGCGTCGCCTATTCATAAAATATGTTTTTATGGTTACAAATAAAATTTGTTTAAACTAATTTACCTAACATCCAAAAGTTGCTGCGATTATTGCCAGGAATATGTCTTTTTAGTTCCCGAAACGTTTCCACACTAAAGGTCGTGACAAGCTCCTGGATGCGACGCATCCAATAAACCGAAACCTCATTTTTGGTCACAAACCTATAAGTGTTGAAGCATTTATACACCTACAGTATGTACATATAATTTAACAAAAAGTACTTACAAACAAGAGCATTTAAACTAAAGTATCCTTTTCGATTATAAAATGAGTGCTTATTGTGTTTTGGTCCCAATTTTATATGGGTACCATCAATACACCCCATAACACTCGGAATTTTATACTTTTCATAAAATTTAAAGAGCAGCACTTCTCATTTCTTCGTTACTCATCCATTTTATCCACAAACGACATAAATTCACTTCGAACAATGCGTCAAGCATCTCTTCTGAAGTGTTGCACTAAAGGCAGACTGTGACAATCCACATCGTATTCCCCTACTGACACCCTTTTGCAGCCTCTCCTTCTGCAAAGAAACGCAGCGAAGCCGCCAACTTCACTATTGGGGTATTCCAAAAGATTCATCGGGTTTTGAAGCTTTGTTTGTTGTAATGTCTAGTAGATATTTAAACGCGCTGTTTGTTGGTCTATAACATTTCTGAAACCTAGAGGAACAATAACCAAAAATAGTTGGTACTATTTGCATCACAAATTATTTACAAATTATACATAAATTTACATAATTGATCCTGCAATTCAAGCGGATTTGAAGCATCCTAATCTTTCTACGAGCGACTCTTTGATCTTGCACATTTTCATCTCTGCTAACAGCAGTCTCCTTAAATTATATATTAATCATTTTAAATTTTTTCACCAAAAAAATGCGTTCAATTTGGTTTCTTTGTTAATATTTTATTTTGACGTTTTGACAGGTGTCATCTCACATTCGAAATTTCGATGAAATGCTGTTCACCTGAAATCTTTCTGCGTTCATGGTGGTGAACGATTTCCCGGTGAATCGAAATATTCCTTTGTTGAACTATTCCACGCGAATATTCATGATAAGGCTGATTGTTCTGCCAAGGAACTGCTCCCACTGTATTAAAATAATTACAATATTTTTCTCGAGTAGTTTTTGCTAAATTATATGCATTCTTTGCACTTAAAACTTGAAGAGCTTTAAGTCCATGGTCATTATGCCAACCGGCGTATTCTATCGCTCCGGGATTTGTTTCTTCAACATCGAATTCACCTTCAAAATACGTCTCCTCATCTTTCCTCCGTAAAAAGTTATGCAAGTAGCAACAGGTTAACACAATTTTCGTGACTTTTTCTGGTGATAAATTAATAGTTTGTAGGAAAATTCTAAATCTTGATGCTAAAATGCCAAAACAGTTTTCAACAATTATTCTCGCCTGATGAAATCCTGTAGTTAAAATTATTTCTTCTTCCTTAGTGTGTTGTGGCTAAACGGCTTCATGATATTTTCTAAACAGGGAAAAGAATCGTCAGCTACGAATACAAATGGTAGTTTTCTTCGCAGTTTGGAAGCGGCTGAGGGTCAGGAATTTTCAATGTTTTAATTTTTAGAGATGTAAAAAATTTTGTTTCGCTAAAAAGGCCGGCATCAGATGCTCTTCCACTTGTGCCAACATCCACCATCAAAAATTCGTAACTAGCATTAACCACTGCCATTAAAATGATGGAAAACTTTTTTTATAATTATAATAAAAAAGATCCAAATCCAGGTGGCTTTGTTATATTGACGAGTTTTCCATCAATTGCGCCTATACAATTTGGGAAGTTCCAGCGTGCATCAAAAGTTTTCGCTTCTACCTTCCAATCTTTTTCAGTTTGTGGAAGCTGAAAAGTAAGGAAAAAGTTATAAATCTTTCTTTTTAGGATTTCACTGTTCGACCAAGCAAAACAAAAGTTTCTGAAGAAGATAAACTCTATTAAAATTGCATGCGAGAGACTTGTCAACAGCCGTGAACCCACAGAAGGTGACTCTTGGCTCAATCGTGGGCTTCGCAATATAGTGAAATGGAGGCCTCCCAGAAAACGACTGCGCGAAAAATCATGTCAGATGTTTTATTTCAAGGTTGCTTGGGAGCATTGGAATTCGGACACGCGATTCAAATCCAAAATGTTTTTAACCCAAGTCAAATATTAACACCAAATGTCATCCCGCAATACCCAATGCGTACATCTACGCAACTTAACTACGCGGTGCCCCAGCACATGCAGAAATATACAATAAGAGTTCCGACTCCTTTAAGTAGTGGCTCGTCCATAAACAGTAGTAGAATGTCACCTTAAGTCACACAAAACGTACGAATCGTTGAAAATACATCATCCCTTAATTTGAGCTCGGTAGAAAACTTGCAAAATTTCTTTGCATCGTTTGAAACGGACGAATAATTTATTTTTATCATACCCTGAACAGGGTATATTAAGTTTGTCACAAAGTTTGTAACACCCAGAAGCAATCGTCGGAGACCCTACAAAGTAAAGTATATATATAAATGATCAGCATGTCGAGCTGAGTCGATTTAGCCATGTCCGTCTGTCTGTCCGTCTGTCTGTCTGTATATATACGAACTAGTCCCTCCGAATTTCTCTTCAAGTAGCTGCTCATTTATCGGAGATATCGGACCACTATAACATATAGCTGCCATACAAACTGAACGATCGGAATCAAATGCTTGTATGGAAAACTTTCACATTTTACAAGATATATTCACGAAATTTGGTATATATTATTTTCTAAGGCAACAATGTAATCTCCGAAGAAATTTTTCAGATCGGTTAACTATAGCATATAGCTACCATACAAACTGAACGATCGGAATCAAGCTCTTGTATGGACAACTTTCACATTTGACAAGATATATTCTCGAAATTTGGTAATCTCCGAAGAAAATGTTCAGATCGGTTAACTATAGCATATAGCTTCCATACCAACTGAACACATAGTTACTAACAGAAATGCACTTGTGAAGGGTATTTAGCTTCGGTGCAACCGAAGTTAACGTTTTTTCTTGTTTTTACTTCAAAAAACCAATAATTTTCAGACACACATATGTACACATGAAAGTTTTCTTGTTTAGTCGAAAACAAATAATTTAATCAATAAATAATTACCTTAATAAAATCTTTCAATTGACTTATTGTGGCATCACAAGTCTCTGTAAGTATTTTTCCAATCGTTTGGGGCGCAATTGCTGTCAAAAATTTTAAGTCTTCAAAGCTATTTCCACTAGCTAGAAAGCGCAAAGTTAAAGCAAGGCGGTGATGAGGGGGAATCGCTTCTCTCATTATTGTATCCCGTTTCGTTATGACATTTTTTGTAAAAGTTGGTCAAATGTTGCCTTGCTCACACGAACGTAATTTTTTAAATCATTTTGTGACGTGAATTCCAGTTCTTTAATAAGCTCACTTTGTCCAAGAACTGCTCGTTTTTTAAACCATTCTTTGCACCAAATTCTTTTTTTGCGATCTTCTCTCTTTTTTCTACGCTTAATTGCCACAGCGAGCAATATTGCTGCAGCACAATTATTGTCCATATTCATCGCTGTCTGACAGAGAACTAATGTTCGGCCAAAAGTTCGTATGGTGTATGGCCAAAGCTGCTAACAAGATTGCGGAATGTTCACAAAAATGTTCGTGTTGTGTATTTGGCGCTTTAGTTGCCCTTTCAGCTGATCGCTGCGATGATGAGTCATCGCCGTTAGTTTTGTTTTTGCCAGGAGTTGCTGTTGTAGGCTCGACAAAGCTAAAGTAGGCATTTAAAGAATGCCTACGGCTTTGCTGGTGAGGCTGAAAGTGTAAACACAATGGCTACGACAGACTGCAAACTACATCTGTCAAATATTAAAATACACACGTTCTTATGGAAGGGGGCCGTCGTCCCGGGAGCAACTTCTTGGGGGCGGCAAAATGGTATTTAAAAACTCCAATCCGGCAAAAATTCCTGCAAATTGTGTCAAAAGAGTACAAGAGATAGGGCGAAAGTGAGTTTTTTCTATGGCTTTTAATAAGATGTCTTGTAAATTTACTATCAATTTCCTCAAAAACCGTTTTGTGAGAATTTTGGAACTTCAGAATTTGCGTGGCGTTCCTAAATTTTATATACTTAATATCGGAGGTATTTTGTAAAAATTCACTTTTTTTCGAACCGCCTCATGAAACTTGTAGGTAGGTAGATAAAGGGGGCGCCAGAACATCCTTGGCCCCGGGCGCCCGAAGTTGTAGCTACGCCACTGGCTTCGGTGCAGCCGAAGTTAACGTTTTTTCTTGTTTTAGTTTTGTTTGGCTTTATATCGTGGAAAGACTTACCCCTGAATAACGATTGCTAATCGTTCATTTCTATTACGAAAATTCTCGTTCTGTGAAAACTATTTTTCGCGCTTCACTCAACTCAACGGTCAACATAGTCGGTCTACTGAGCATACGATTCTAAACACCATTACTCATTTTGAGACCCTGCATTCATTATTGGATAATATTTGAACGAATAGACGACGTCCAGAACACTGTGCACAAAATATAGCAAGCGCAGCTGAGGGTGTGCACGAAGACCATGGAGAGTCGATTCGGCGCCGTCCGCAACAACTCGGACTGACGAATGGAACGATTTTGCAAATGTTACATCGACATCTGAAATTGGAAGCGTACAAAATAGAGCTTGTCCACGAACTGAAACCGCTCGATCTTCCCAAGCGACATCGCTTTGCTTCATTGGCTCTTGAAAAGTTCCAAGAAGATCCGAAATTTTCGAGCCACATTTTTTCAGCGATGGGAGCCATTTCTGACTCAAGGGTATGTAAACAAGTAAAATTGTCGCATTTGGGACCAGCCTGAACTTGCAAAGGTTCAAGAGCTGCCAACTCATTCAGGAAAAATAGGAGTTTGGTGTGGTTTTTATATTTCTTTAAAAATGACGACGGTAAGAATTTAACCGTTAATGGAGACCGTTATCGAGCCATAATAACCTTCCTATTTGATGTCTGAAATTGAATCTCGCGATCTTGGCGAGATTTGGTTTCAACAAGACGGCATCAAGCAATGGATTTATTGAGAGAACACTTTGTTGAGCAAATAATTTCACGTTTTGAACAGAACGATTGGCTACCAAAGATCGTGTGATATCACACGGTTAGACTTTTTTCTGTGGAGATATATAAAGTCTAAAGTCTATCCGGACACTCCAGCTTCGATACAGGTCTTAAAGCAAAACATCACAAGTGTCATTTGCCTTTTACCAGTCGAATGCTAGCCGCGGGCAGCATTTGAAAAAGATAATCTTCAATACAAAAAATGCCAAAGAATGTTCTCTCGAATGATAATAAACCTTTCCCAACTTTTCTTTGTTGTTTCTTTAAAAAGTAGAAAACCTGCAAATGGATCATCCTCGATATATAGTACATATGTATGTATACTGACTTATATATTAAGCATAAGGTTTGTTAGAAGAACGAAGATCCTTATATGTAATATGGGGAATTGGAGTAGTATCCACCACATTTTATCTAATTTGCCTATACCACATACTTAAAAATGTTCCCTGGGTTTTAAAAAGTACTTTACATACAATCACCAATCATATGATGTAAAGTCAGCCGAATGTTATATGTTTGTTATATCTTTTTGTTTATTTATTGGCCAGATTCAACCCGTTTTTGATACTACTATTTGGAAAGGATTATCCTTGAATTTCATTTGTATATCCAGAATGTTAAACGATATTACAGATACTGCGGTCCACATTTCCGGTATATGTGGTCATATGGTAACATGTGGCGTAGCTACCTAGGGGTTAAACGGGGCAGTGCCCCGGGGCCCTCAAGCTCAGGGGGCCCTCGAATCCCTACCAGAAGATATTTCTTATATATTCGAACTGAACTTTTGGAAAGTTCTCGCATTTTCAAAATAAATGTGACACGTTCAACCCCACCTTAATCATGACAACTCAGTTGAGAGAAATTTAAAAGTTATGCCTAAGAAATTCCCCTAAATTCTTGCTGTAGGTTGGCAGTGTTGTCAATTATCCATCAAATTGTAATGTACGTTATTATTTGTCGATATGCCTTTTGTTATGAATTCGATTTTTTTCGAGAACGGTTGAAAAATTAATGTTGTCTTAGGAGTAAGTAAACTAATTTCAATAAACTTTTTTGTACTATTGTAGTTGTTCAAGTTTATTTGATTTTACCACTCATATTGTTCACTGAGTCAATGAATCGTGTCAAATCTATATTTTCGGCTACAGCCGAAATTCGAAATATCATGAAAAAGCGGAAGTTACCTGCAGTAGGTACATTAATACAGGTCTGAAATAAAACTTCGTTATTTTGATATTATTAAAGCGTTATCAGAATTAGTTCTAGAGAGTCCTAGTAAAGATGGTCATAGTGTAGCAGAGAGCATTAAAACAAAAATACTAAATTTCGAGTTCGTGTTGCTTAACGAATTCATGCACAGTGTATTGAACAACATCAATAATGCAGCCAAAATGTTATTAATAAACAAACAAATTGAGCACGAAATAAAAAGTAACATGTAAGTAAAGGCTAAGTTCGGATGCAATCGAACATTTTATACTCTTGCAGCTTGCATGAATCAAAGCCAGGAAAATAATTCAATGAGTAAAACCAATCATATAGAGTACAGTCAGCCGGATGTTCGAAAATCCAATATTAGTTATATAGGGACCTTCGCTCACATTTATCTATTTTGGGCACAAAGATACACAGTTATGAATAAAACGCGCTCTTCTATTTTCATTGGGATAACTCACAAATTGACCTATATATGCGGTACAAAGTCACCCCGAAATTCGAAAATCTTTGTATTAAGTATGTAAATGTGAGCTAAGGGAAGTATTGGTCAAAATCAACGCATTTTCGACATACAGATATACAATTATAAGAGAAGGATTATCCCTTAATTTCTGTTATATATATCACACATTGACCAACATTTTTGACCAAAAGTCAATTATAGGTACCGGGGTCTATATAATCGGTACCTAGGGGCCTGAACGGAGGATGGAGTCATGTGTAGAAGTTCACGCAAGTGAGGAAAGTTCTCTGATCGCCATTCACTTGGGAGTGGCCAGAAACGATTCTTTTACACATGGCTCAAGCAGCTCACTACTTCCGGTCTTTGACCAAGTATCCTCTGGGTAGCCTAAGAACATCCGTTCGAAGGCGAGCTAAAGTGAGAAGGCGAAACATTCCCTACAAGGGTTGTGCGCTGGGTTTGGGACCCGCCACGTAAAAAACACCCCCAGTGAAGAGCTACAACCAGCCTCGGATGAGAGACCCCCCTTTTGATGACGACCATGGCAAACGAAATAAGGACTACGAATTGAGGGCATGCACCTGGAATGTCCGGTCCCTTAATTGGGAAGGTGCCGCTGCCCAGCTGGTTGATGTCCTCGTAAAGACAAAGGCTGACATCACCGCCGTCCAAGAAATGCGATGGACGGGACAAGGACAGAGACGAGTAGGTCCTTGTGACATTTACTACAGTGGCCATATAAAGGAGCGCAAGTTTGGTGTAGGATTCGTGGTGGGAGAGAGACTCCGTCGCCGAGTACTATCATTCACTGCGGTGAATGAACGTCTAGCCACAATCCGCATCAAAGCGAGGTTCTTCAACATATCGCTGATTTGCGCCCACGCCCCGACGGAAGAGAAGGACGATGTGATCAAAGATGCCTTTTATGAGTGCTTGGAGCGCACTTATGAAGGCTGCCCCCGCCACGATGTCAAAATCGTGCTTGGCGACTTTAACGCCAGGGTGGGCAAAGAAGGTGTCTTTGGCACTACGGTCGGTAAATTCGGCCTCCACGACGAAACATCCCCAAATGGGTTGAGGCTGATTGACTTCGCCGGGGATAGAAATATGGTTATCTGTAGTACTAGATTCCAGCATAAGAAGATTCATCAAGCTACCTGGCTGTCTCCGGATCGAAAAAACTACCAACCAGATCGATCATGTTGTGATAGACGGAAGACACGTCTCCAGTGTTTTAGATGTGCGTGCGCTCCGAGGTCCTAACATCGACTCGGACCACTATCTTGTTGCAGCTAAGATACGCACCCGCCTCTGTGCAGCAAAAAACGCGCGCCACCAAACACAAGGAAGGTTCGACGTCGAGAAGCTGCAATCACAACAGACAGCCGAACGATTTTCTACTTGGCTTGCACTCCTGCTCTCTGAGAGCACTCGTCAACAACTCGGTATAAGGGAACTGTGGGACAACATTTCAAACTCCTTACGTACAGCTGCAACCGAAACCATTGGTTTTCGGAAAGTGCAAAAGAACAGCTGGTACGACGAGGAGTGCCGTGTCGCAGCGGAGAGAAAACAGGCTGCCTACCTCGCAACGTTACGATCGACCACTACACGTGCGGGATGGGATAGATACCGAGAGTTGAAGAGGGAAGCGAGACGCATTTGTAGACAGAAGAAGAAAGAGGCTGAAATGCGTGAGTACGAAGAGCTTGATAAGCTGGCCGACAGGGGTAATGCTCGAAAATTCTACGAAAAAATGCGGCGGCTTACGGAAGGTTTCAAGACCGGAGCGTATGCCTGTAGAACCCCCAAAGGTGATCTAGTCACTGATGCCCAGAGCATACTTAAATTATGGAGGGAACACTTCTCCAGCCTGCTGAATGGCAGTGAACGCACAACACCAGGAGAAGGAGAACCCGATTCCCCAATCGATGACGATGGAGCAGACGTTCCATTACCCGACCATGAAGAAGTTCGAATAGCAATTGCCCGCCTGAAGAACAACAAAGCGGCAGGGGCCGACGGATTGCCGGCCGAGCTATTCAAACACGGCGGCGAAGAACTGATAAGGTGCATGCATCAGCTTCTTTGTAAAATATGGTCGGACGAAAGCATGCCCAACGATTGGCATTTAATTGTATGCCCAATCCATAAAAAAGGAGACCCCACAATCTGCGCCAACTACCGTGGGATTAGCCTCCTCAACATCGCATATAAGGTTCTATCGAGCGTATTGTGTGAAAGATTAAAGCCCACCGTCAACAAACTGATTGGACCTTATCAGTGTGGCTTTAGACCTGGCAAATCAACAACCGACCAGATATTCATCATGCGCCAAATCTTGGAAAAGACCCGTGAAAGGAGAATCGATACACACCACCTCTTCGTCGATTTCAAAGCTGCTTTCGACAGCACGAAAAGGAACTGCCTTTATGCCGCGATGTCTGAATTTGGTATCCCCGCAAAACTAATACGGCTGTGTAAACTGACGTTGAACAACACCAAAAGCTCCGTCAGAATCGGGAAGGACCTCTCCGAGCCGTTCGATACCAAACGAGGTTTCAGACAAGGCGATTCCCTATCGTGCGACTTTTTCAACCTGCTTTTGGAGAAAATAGTTCGAGCCACAGAACTAAATAGAGAAGGTACCATCTTCTATAAGAGTGTACAGCTGTTGGCGTATGCCGATGATATTGATATCATCGGCCTCAACACCCGCGCCGTTAGTTCTGCTTTCTCCAGGCTGGACAAGGAAGCACAGAAAATGGGTCTGGCAGTGAACGAGGGCAAGACGAAATATCTCCTGTCATCAAACAAACAGTCGTCGCATTCGCGACTTGGTTCTCACGTCACTGTTGACAGTCATAACTTTGAAGTCGTAGATAATTTCGTCTATCTTGGAACCAGCATTAACACCACCAACAATGTCAGCCTGGAAATCCAACGCAGGATAACTCTTGCCAACAGGTGCTACTTCGGACTGAGTAGGCAATTGAGAAGCAAAGTCCTCTCTCGACAAACAAAAGCCAAACTCTATAAGTCACTCATAATTCCCGTCCTGCTGTATGGTGCAGAGTCTTGGACGATGTCAACAACGGATGAGTCGACGTTGCGAGTTTTCGAGAGAAAAGTTCTGCGAAAGATTTATGGTCCTTTGCGCGTTGGCCACGGCGAATACCGCATTCGATGGAACGATGAGCTGTACGAGATATACGACGACATCGACATAGTTCAGCGAATTAAAAGACAGCGGCTACGCTGGCTAGGTCATGTTGTCCGGATGGACGAAAACACTCCAGCTCTGAAAATATTCGACGCAGTACCCGCCGGGGGAAGCAGAGGAAGAGGAAGACCTCCACTCCATTGGAAGGACCAAGTGGAGAAGGACCTGGCTTCGCTTGGAATATCCAATTGGCACCACGTAGCGAAAAGAAGAAACGACTGGCGCGCTGTTGTTAACTCGGCTATAATCGCTTAAGCGGTTTCTACGCCAATTAAGAAGAAGAAGGGGCCTGAACAGTTTTTATTGGATTTGAAAAATTTTTGGTGGCACACACTAAAGACATTATTCGTGCAGAGTTTTATCCAATTGTATTAATTCCTTCTTAATTTGTGTACTGGGAATGAACGAATCAAGTGGAAATTAAAATTCTGCTATATGAGAAGTAGGCGTGGTTATTGTCCGATTTCTGCCATTTATATACTGTAATATAAGAACATAAGCAGAATGCCACTTACTATTTTGTTAAAATCAGTTATTCGAGTCCCAAGATATGGGATCGATCTCATCAACAAGTGGGCGGTGCCACGCTCAACGCCCAATCTTTCCACCGTCTCTCATGCAGCTCCTTCATACCGTCTTTGTGGTAAAATTTAATGTCTCTGGTGTATTTAGTTACTGATTTATTGCGTTTTCAGTAGTTTTTAACAATACTGTTATATGGCAAGTTAGCGGGTTCAACCCCCAATTTCATTCATTTTCACACTGTCGGTAAAAGTTCTTATAATATTTGTCCCTTGTCACTCTGGTCTCCTGTGCCAAATTTAAGTTTTATATCTTAATGTAGTGCTTAGTTATGCCACTTTATAAGTTTTCGGTTAATGGCGATTTGTGGGCGTCGCAGTGACTTACGCCCATTTACCCACTCGAATTTTTTTGTACAAAGGAGTTTCATCAAGATATCGCAATTGTTATTCAAGTTACAGCTTGCACGAACGGACGGACGGACAGACAGTCAACCGGATTTCAACTTTTCTCGTCATACTGATCTCAGTAGTGATTGTCAAATTTTTCAAAATTTTGTAACGCATTTGTGTTAAATTTTGGCCAAACTCTCAACAAATATCATTGAGCAAGCACCGTGTTCACCTGATTTAGCTCCATGTGACTTTTTGCTATTCTGGTAACTCAAAGAACCGCTCCGGGGAAACCGTTTTGAGTTAATTGAAGGCATCAAAACATATCCGACGCGAGAGCTGAGGTCGCACTGGTTGACAAATTTTATTTTTGTCACCATAATTAAGAACAGTTGTACAAACATAGGAAAAAAGTTTACCTGTCTTCCATATAAGCGGAAGATTTAAATTAAGAATTCCCGATACTTTCCGTACAGGGTATATATGTAAACCTGTAACGAAGCTTTTTGCTGCCCCTGCTTCTTATAGTTTGCTGAGATTTATTCGCCGTGTCCAGGGTTCGTTACAATAAATTTGTAAACATTGGGACTCTCTACGAGTCCTAATTTATTTAGCTTTTTATTATAATTTTACTTAGAGTTACAATTTGTGCTTAAATATTGTCTAGCGCGTTGTAATGTCGTCACGTGGGGAAAGTGTTGTGGCGGGGTAAAGTTTCAGTGTGGCATGTTAGGGCAATACCGTTTCCGGCTCTACTGCGCTGCTGGGTGCTAGAAGACGTTCTGCTCTGTGCTATGACGACCACCCTCGAGTTTTTCTGCCGGCGCTGTAGGCTTCGATGATGATATCCTGCGGCGTGTGTTGACGCTGGTGTGCTACGACGACCACGCTCCGCTATTTCTGCCGGCCCTCGTATAGGCTTCGATGACAATGTCCTGTTGCCTTGTGCTATGGCCGGACCCAAAGCACGGCAGAGGTTTTAGATGGGCCTCGAACCCTACCAAGGTGGTTAGTGTGTCCATTCCACACTACCAATTGGTACCGATAATGCTTAACATTCTCAGGGCGCTGATCAACGCATTGATTTGATCCGCTGTGCTTTTGAGCGCCGTGGAGTAAGGCTGTCGTCAGCAGGTGCTCACGTAAAAAACATCGGACGTTGAATTGTGCTACGCTGGTGATGTCCTGTTGGATTACTCACTATCGATATCGGACCAGGTGAAACCAGAAAATGGACAATTGTGTTGTTTTGTATACATGCCGGCCATTGTGTTGCTGAAATTAAAGTGAATTGGTTTGCTTGCGGTACGTATCATTTTAATTATATAAGATTTTTACATTTATTATACTTACATATGTATATAATTAGGTTTCGTCGTTTACACAGCGAACATTTGTTAGATTTATAGTAAGGAATTCACCTCACAGCTATAGAAGTCACGCTGTAAAATGTTAACATTTTTAACTGTTCTCCACATACTCAACAAAGAATACATATGTATATATGTATATATTTAATTCCATTTTTACCAGCGAAAAATTTGTACAAAACACACCTCTCACACAGAGAACATAAAGACATTTTTTATTGTATTCTCTGTCTCACCCAGAGAAACATGCTTTATTTTCTGTGGTCTCACATATCCAAGAATATGAAGAGACATAAATATATGTATGTATGCAAATTAATAACTCACTTTGAGGTTTGTGAGCAACTACGGGCAACTGCCCGTGGTCAACTGCCTCGTTTTCTTTATTATCTTTTATTAAATACAATATTTTGCTTGAGCCTAGATACAAATATTAATCTTACGTTCTAGGAACTATATCTACAATCCACTTGAGATAGGACATACATAAGTTACAACTGGAAAGATTCATCTTACAATCTATGAGTTACATTTTGGGACCACCTAAGGCGGACAGTATTAGCAAAGTACATATAATGTTTCAATACGGACCATAGGGGTCGTAAGTGTCATGTTACATATTTATGACAGATAAAGAATATGTTCATGTAATATTAACTGGTGGTATTAACTCCCCCACCTCTAAATTGAAGCGTCCCAATTCAAAGAGGAATAGGGCTTGATCCTTTCCATCATTTGATCTATAGGTTGGGCTTGATCTTGCTTCGGAATTTGTTCAATGTTAATTTTAACCTGTGTGCTTTTATGCTTTTTGTATTTACAGATTATTAGTATTACTATTATAAGGCTGACAATTGTTATCAGACTGTAATTTATAATTTTACTCTTTTTGCTTCATATCTGGGTTCTGTTATTTCCTGAATATTTTTAATGTTTTGAAAATGTATTTCCTCCATACTTTGTGATTGTAATATTAATAACCTTAACTGGATTTGGTAATAATTTCATTGTGAGAGGCATACGATGTCTATAGACTAAGTTATCAATTTGAACATTACAATTTTCAAATAGTATTAAATAATTACCGTTATTAGTAAAGTTGTTAGAATTACAGCTGTGATAAATGGTTTTATTTTTTGCATTGATTACGTAAATATGGTTTGTATCCATTTCTATTACTTTTGATTGGTTACACTGTGGAACATTTTTGGGATTATTGTCTGGGGGGTGAGAAATTCCAAGTCGGGGTGATGGTACTAGGTAAATTTTTTCCTTATCTTGATGTTTTTTTTGCTTAGTTGTAACATTTTGGCAAAAACGTAGTTTAACATAACTCGCGAACCACTATTATCTATTTTTCCAATCCATTAAACGGTTGTAGCAGCTTTTGCAGACTATATTTGGTACCCAATTTTCGTTCACTATAACATAAGAAAAAATTTAAAGGTCATAAAAACAAACTGACACATACGAACGCCAAACCCTTTGAGGGTTTTACTATACTGACCTAGTACCATCACCCTGACTTGGAATTTCTCACCCCCCAGATTAGTTCTTGTACTGTGAAATTTAAAAGGTCATAAAAAAAAACTGACACATACGAACGCCAAACCCTTTGAGGGTTTTACTATACTGACCTAGTACCATTACCCTGACTTCTAATTTCTCACCCCCAGATTAGCTGTTGTACTGTGTTATTATACTTACTTATATTTACAATTCATCTTAATTTGACTCCTAAATAAATATACGATGCATTCGTCTTTGTATTCTTCTAATTCTTTTTTAATGGAAACCTTTTTATATGTGACATTATTCATTGTATTATTGCCTGAATACATTTCAGCAATTTTTTCTTTTACATTTAGGGTCTTCACAAGTCTTATAAAGTTATAAGTTATAACGATTCGAAAAAATAGCTAGGGATTTCACAGGTCTCATAAAGTTATAAGTTATAACGATTCGAATACATAGCATTGAGAATTGTAAGTGTGTAAACTCATTTATGTATGAAATCCAACAACAATTTTTTTAAACAAGTGTAAAAGTTATAATTGTACGATTTTACGATGCTTTACGACGGGTTGTGAATACCACAGATCTGCAATTATTCCTTTTTTTAAGTTATTGGTTGAATAACACAAAAAAGAGTTTTTCTGAATATAAATCAAATTTCAAAATAAACAAATATCCACAAAAACATATTTACGCAAAGCACATACATATAACGAGAGTATGAATAATGAGTAAGTTTCTTTTCATACGATCCGGTATTGTGCTCATTCTCTTATGAGTCAATAATTCAATCAGAGAACACAAAACATTGAGAAGGTGCAGGTTCGACATCGAACATTTTATAGGATTGTGGAATGGAATTCTCCTCACAACCTCAGAATTCCCGATGTGGAATGTTAACATCTCAGTATATACAGTAATAAACCTTTTCTTTGTTTACATACATATACTCACCTCTAGAAAATCTTAGGATGTTGTGTTGCACTTTTGTTGCTACTTTCATGGTAATCAGGGTGTTGTGTTAGCATTTAAACTACATACATATAATTTTTAAATTTTGATGATCAGGACTTTAAAAGATATATACATTTATCTGTTCAATTTTATTGTATTACTTGTTGTTTAATGTTAAATCAGTTGTTTTTTTTGTGCAATTTTTAAACACGCTCCAAGTATTTCTAAATTTAAAGCTAAAAACTAACGATTGTTGTGTAAAAGTTTCATATGGAAAATTAAAAATTGTACAGCCTTTTTATTGCTTTCGTATTTTTTGTTTATTTTTTCCTTTTATTTTATGTTATATTCCATTATGCATGGGCTATTCATTATTAAATTATTTTCAGGTTTATTTTAAGAAAGGTGAAAATAGACATTTTCGTTTTTTTTTTTGGGTATTTCCAATGAAATTTCGTGACGGGACTGAAAAAAAATTAATAGTTCAAAAATTTAAGGGCTAAAATTTTATTTTTTAATGCATACCATCTATAAAAATTCTATAAACCTTTACATAAAAAACCGGTATTAATGATAGCTATGCAGTTTCACATACTTATAAAGAAATAAATATTGTACCGTTTCTATCAGTTTTATCGTAAATAGTATACGGATGAGAATTAGAACGATGTATTAAAAATTCAGCTTCAAATGCCTAAATATCTTCTTTCTAAATTAAAATTATTAGTAATAATATTTCAAAAAATTACGAATACAAACCGTTTTATGTTTTTGTCTGTCAATTGTAAACAAATACATTCAGAAGAAAACTCACCACCGAGAAATCTAAAAATAGGGCTGCTTTTTATTAATAAGAACTCACTACATAAAGAATATCTCACTATCAGTAAATGATATTTTTATGGGCGAAACATGACACACTATGGCTTTTAAATCAAATATTAGTAAGTATATGTCATTAATTAACAATTTCCTTTTATATTGAGCAACAATATTTATAGTTTTTGTTATTTATTAGAATAAATTTGCTAAGTATTTACTGCGTCAATATATACAGCACTGCGTTGCTACCTCTGAAAATCCAAGATGGCCGCTATTCACCCCTCAGAAAGCTACCACGAAAAGGTTATCTACTGTATATACTGTGGTTAACATTTTTAACAGTTCTCTCGCATACTCAAACAGAGAAAATGAAGAGAAGTAAACCCTGCCAACAATGACCGGGTAAAAAACCAGATAATCAGTGGGTAATCCATAGGGTAATCATGTGTACTTTAACATAGGCCGAGCGACAATTTTACACAGTCACGTACGTATACATGTGATCATACATCTTTGTTGCGCTCATTCAGCAGTGTCATATAAAAAAGTATATCTTTCCTGCTCTAATATCCCCAATCGACGGCTGATATAGGGTTGCATTTTTTTTAATTAGCCTACTTTTAAAAAAATTTCAAAGAAAACTTTTTAATTTTAAAACTTTTATTTTATTTTATTTTTTACATTTTTACATAAAATTTATTATAATTTATATATAAATAAAAATATATTTAATTTAAAAAATAATTAATATCCGAAAAGATTAATTAAAGAAAAGAATTATTACAACCTGAAAATAAAAGAGTGGAAAAATATTATAAAAGACAAATAACCTGAAAATAAAATAAAGATTATTAATACGTGAAAATAAATAATAATTACATTGAAGAAAGATTAAGTGTATAAAATGATAATAATATCTGAAAAAAGATTAATATTATCTGAAAGAATAAAATATATTAAATACAAATAGAATTTACTCTGAAAGCAAATATTAATTAAATAAAAATAGTGATAAAATACGAAAAGAAAGAATAATTAAATAAAAATAATAATAACATCTGAAAGAGAAGATAAACATTATTTGATCATTTAAAATATAAAACAAACATTTGTTTTCACATATTATATTGGATTGTAACATATGTATATATGTATGTATTTATTTTTGCGTATTATATTGGACTGCGCAGTCCAATTTCAAAGTACACACACTTTTTTCACATACTTAACAATTGATATTTGCCGCTTCTGATGATACACATACATATGTACAAAGCTGCTGCTGCTACTTCCAATTCAGTTCTGATTTCCAATGCTATAAAAATAAATGAAGTAATTAGTTTCAAAATAGTGTTAAAAAATCACATAAAATTCATTTACTTACCTTCTTGTTGTACGAGCCTCCTTTACGATGGTACGATCACGAACGACATGCGTCTTTCAATCGTTTTTTTTTTTGTCACCCTTTTTGGGATTTTCTATTGTCACTATTGACAATTATGTTTTCTCCTTCGCACTCATTCAAATAAATCAAGAAATGAAACAAACTTTTTTTCATCGCATTTAGGTAAACAAAAAATAACCCGAAAATGTGCGTTGGTATTAGTGTATAGAGAAAAAATGTGTAGTTGTATTGGAATATTTGTCACAAGCGGGTAGCTTGTTTGAAATTGGATTGCGCAGTTCAATATAATACGCAAAAATAATTACATACATATGTACATAAGTATGTATTTTATGCGTTTAAGGCGGCCTGCACAATCCAATATAATTATAATTTATTTTCAGGTTTTAATAATTATTTTCTTTAATTAATCTTTTTTCAGATATTAATTATTTTTTTAAATTAACTATATTTTTATTTATATATAAATTATAATAGATTTTATGTAAAAATGTAAAAAATGAAATAAAAATTTTAAAAATTCAAAAGTTTTTTTTTGAAATTTTAAAAGTAGGAATTAAAAAATGCAACCCTGCATCAGCTGTTTAACATGCAACCCTGCATCAGTCGTCGATTGGGGATATTAGAGCAGGACAGATATACTTCCTAATATGACACTGCTGAATGAGAGCAACAAAGATGTATGATCACATGTATACGTACGTGAGTGGGTAAAATTGTCGCTCGGCCTATGGCAAAGTACACATAATTACCCTATGGATTACCCTTTTTTACCCACTGATTATCTGATTTTTTACTCCCTCATGGTTGGCAGGGTAATATCTTTGATATTCCATAGGAAATGTATGTATGGACGTATGGAAATATGTATGTTTGTATGTAGAACTTTAATTCATTATTTTTCAAATTATTTTATATTAATTTAATCTTATTTTATAATAAGTCATTTTAAATAAATAAATGATTTACCTAACACCTTTATGATATTTTCATGATTCATGTTGGCTTTCAACCAGGGCCGTCGGCATTTCTTTTCTCATACTCAATTTTTGCTTTCAATCAAGAATTGCAATTGAATACATATGTATGTGCAATGTATGCCTTTGCGTTTTGCCGTCGGCATTTCCATATTGACATGTAAAAGTAATTATGTATTTATTTGTTTCGTTTTGGTCCAATTTTGTATATTAAGACAAGTGTCAATAATTGCGCCAAAATCAAATAAATATTTACATATCACTTACCAGGGAACCTGTAAAAATCTTCTTCTTACATATTCTTTGTATATATCATATGTAAATAAGTATTGAGCTCTACACACAAATGAAAGTAACCATCCTTCTTTCTCCTACTTTTATGTACATATATTGGCCCATATGTAAATATGTTTCAAACTTCACATAAAATTGAAGTGTCAATAATTGCGCCAATTTTCATAAAGTTGGTGATTTTGTGAAGTGCGGACGGAATTTTTTCAATCGTGTTATTTTTAAAAATCGAAATAAAATGCCGAAAGTTCGAAAGTGTCGCGTGCGCGGGTGTGAGAGTACCAACGGTGGGGTACTCCGACTGTTTAGTTTCCCAAATGAATGGGAGTTGGCTGAAAAGTGGAAGGAGAATCTAAAAATTTCTCCCACTGACCACGTTCCAGCCAGCAACTCATTCATTCGTGAGAAATATTTCGAAAAGGAGGCAATTGGAACAAGGAATCTTAAAAGGAATGCTGTACCTACATTGCATCTGGGTAAGTGTAGTTCCTTTTTATCTTGGGGGTGTTTATTTAAGTGTAATATTTGCTTGTGGGTGCCCTTACAAGTGCATGCGTGTGTTTGATGATTTGCGGGTGCACATGCATGCGTGCATGTGTGTGTTTTGATAATTTGCCCAGCCACAGAATGTAAAGATGATAACTTATCCTGTGCAAATATGCTGAACTAAATCTTTTAATTTCATCTTTAACAAAAGGTGGTATATTCAGATCTGAATGAATGGCTTTATTTGTTATGAACCAAGGCGCGTTAGTAATTAATCTTAGAGTTTTCGATTGGTATCTTTGTAGAATTTCAATATTTGAATTACAAGCAGTGCACCAAAGTTGCACACCGTATGTCCATATAGGTTTTAGTATAGATTTATATTATTTTCAAGATATAACTGCCATGTATGCCCAAGTAGCCAATACAGTTGTATGATTTTTATTTTTAATTGTTTATTTTTGGCTGATACATGTGTGTGCTTAATTTAATTTCCTGCCGAGTGTACAACACCAAATGATATGTCATTTGAAGAGATGGGAAATCCAAATGACATACATACATATCATTTGAAGAATTTGAAAAATATTTCCGCCTCCATGGAATAGAAATGAAGTGCGAAGATGGTGAGAATATCACTGTTCGCGACCACGAGCATTACGCTCGAGTAGCTATGGGTTTTCAAAGCAATTCTTTGAGGCAAATGAAAAAGATTAAAGAGCTAAAAAGGGAAGTTTTCCTGTTGACAAAAAAATGTCAAGCTCTGAAAAAAAAAGTCATAATAACAGCCGATGCTAATGAACATGCGATAACATTCGCAAAGATGATTTTAAAGAAAAAAAACTCCTACGATGACGATTTGGGGTTCGCATTGCCGCACAAAAAAAAACACTTTTGCGTTGGCGTCCGATCCGGTATGTCTGCCCCGGTATCGACGAAAAAGTCTTGAACAATTTAAAAAAAAATTGTTCAAGACTTTAAACCAGAAGAACGCATATGCCAACTAATTTTCGACGAAGTCTCAATCAGAAAAGGTCTGACGTACAACAAAGTACGAGATAAGATTGATGGCTTCGTCGATAATGGAGAAGGTCACCGGGAAAGCGTGATCGGCAATAAGTGCTGCTTCTTTATGTTGAAAGGCATAGTCGCAAAATGGAAATATGTGATTTCCTATTATGTGGCAAAAGATGGCGTCAAAAGTGAGAATTTGTTGAATATGCTCAAGAGCAATATAAATGCCTCAGAAGAAATCGGACTTAAAATCAAGTCAATAGTGTGCGACCAAGGTGCACAAAATGTCAAATTGAGGCAACTGGTAGGCGCTACACCAGAAAAGCCATATTTCTTTCATAATGAAAGAAAAATATATATGTATGATGTTTGACTATTGCCATTTAATAAAATGCATGCGCAATATGTACTTAAAGTATGACGTTGAAACGCAAGATGGGCTGACAACTTTTAAAGTTGTGCGTTAAATATATGCCGTAGACTAGGCGAACGTTAATTTTAAAACGTGCCCTAAATTAACCTATTCGCATGTGTACCCCGGAAATTTAGAAAAAATGTCAGTGTCAAGAGCGACACAAGTATTTAGCAATTCGGTCGCCGCGGCAATATATAATATACATATATGGCTATAAAGGAAAATTTATTGGGCTCCGATGAGCACGTAATAAAATGCGCTAAAGCAACCCAACTGCTGGTGAAAAGAATAAACCATCTTTTCGACGAATTGGATTGCAAGACGCTTTGCAATCCAAATCCGCGAAGACGACCAATACAAAGAAGCTGTATTGAAAAAATTAATAGATTAAAAGATCACATTCAGTACATAAAGAATATTAAAAAGCCCAACAGCCAAATAATATGCCTCGATTCATTTGTATTAACAATAAATGCAATGATTGCTTGGAGCGGCGATATATTCGAAGAATATTCGAATGTATCCTTTATACTCTTAGGGAGAATGAACCAGGATGCACTGAAAAACTTTTTTTATAGGATACGGGCAAATTCAGGATGTAATAATCATCTATCAGCACACGAGATGCAATATATTGTTGCAAGGTTAGTGTCCATGCATATATTGCGACGCAACTTCTCGCAAACAGGCAGCAATTGCGAAGAAGATGACGATGAAAACCTTGATTGGAATATTGGCCAGGAAGACGACCTTAAAGAAAATTTAAAACCGTCTGAGCAACTTGCCGTGAAACAAATACATATATGTATGTTCCAGATGAGCACTTTGCTCAGACCGAAAAACCAGCAGAAATGCAGGTTCGTGGCTATTATACTGGATATGCAATATACCAGAAGGTTTTCTGCAGATTAAAATGCGAAAAATGTGTATATTTAATGAGGAAGAGTGATACCTCTCTACAAGCCTCATCGGAAGCCCTTATAAGGTCTAAAAATTATAAAAGCATGGATGACGTAAGGCTGGTTAATCCCAATGATAGAGTCTTCGAAATAAGCAGCCTTCAAATGAGCCTCTATAAAGAACTGATTATGGAAAATTCTCGCAGAGTGGGTACAAAATCTATGATTTTAGCCCAGATTACTGCAATTACCGAACAAAACTACCCAGAGTGGTACAGCGAGGCTGGAGATTGCCTGGAAGATTCTTACAAAAATGAAGTGAGGGCGAGGTATTTTAATAAACAGCAAAAATTAAAGAAACTGGTAACTTAGGTTGTAGGCCATATTTAATTTTTCTAGTAGCTTCCGTTTGATAAAAGGTAAAGGAAATAAATATATGTACATATATGAAATACAAATACAATATAAATACTTTATATTATTCAAATATGTAACTAAAATGCATTTCTCTCTTCTCATTTCAGATTCTCCAAAAACTAATAATGTTCTTTTTATTTTTTTCAGGGTAGAATTAAGTTGTAAATAGTTTGTAGTAGTAGTAGTAGTTTTAGTATTAGTTATTGTTAGTTAGTTTTAGTATTTATTAATTTAGTAAGTAGTATGAACACGTGAGCCAAGATTTGAAAAAATCTGGTGAAAAAGACCTAATCTTTATTGATTAGGTTGTGTGAGAATTTGTGGTTGTGGGCAGACAAATTCTGAAAATCGTGTTTAATTAAAATTATATTCTTTTATATGTTTATTTCTAATACAATGAATTTTTTTTTTTTTCATTTCAGTTTTTAATAAATTAAAATAACTTTTTTAATAAATTTAATTAAGTTTAAATAAATTTAAATAAATTAAAATAAGTTTTTTAATAAATTAAAATAAATGTACATGTATTTTCATTTTTATTTAATTTTCAATAAATATTTTAAAAATTATTTGCCCTAGTTGTCCATTTTATTTTCTCATGCATTTCAGTCGATTTTTGTATAGAAATTTGACCGGCGTAGAAGCAAAATGCGAAACAATCATACATATGTACTTATATTTGCACATTTGTCTGTATGTTTGCGAAAGCAAATGTTCTACAAAAGCATATTTCTATACTTGAACAAAACTATTTAACCTATGGTATATTTCTTACATGCATAAAAACCATACCTAAGACAACGCAATCCAAGTCTCGATGGATTTCACGAAAGTCATTAATTGTTTATATGAGCACATTTAAGTTTTTTGGCACATCTTCATTTTATAATAGTCGAAATTAATATAAAATTTGAAATAATAATTTATTGAAAATTATTTTTTATTTAATTTTATAATATAAAATTTTTACCATTTTTCTGAAAACAATGGTTCATACATACATATATTATAATATAAAATAATCATGCACATGTGACAATGGTTCGTGTTTCATAAAATAAGCATGCATACAAGTTAATACCACCAGTTCACATTACATGAACATATTCTTTATCTGTCATAAATATGTAACATGACACTTACGACCCATATGGTCCGTATTGAAACATTATGTGTACTTTGCTAATACTGTCCGCCTTAGGTGGTCCAAAAATGTAACTCATAGATTGTAAGATGAATCTTCCCACTTGTAACATATGTCCTACATATGTCTTATCTCAAGTGGATTGTAGATATACTTCCTAGAATGTAAGATTAATATTTGTATCTAGGCTTAAGCAAAATATTGTATTTAAGAAAATGTAATAAAGAAAACGAGGCAGTTGACCACAGGCAGTTGACCACAGGGAGTTGCTCACGGGCAGTTGCCCGTAGCTGCCCAAAAACTAAACGGAGTTTTTAATTTACATATGTCACACAGAGAATGCTTTTTTACGTTTTCTGTGTTACTTTGTAGATTTTTCTTCAAAGCATTTCTATTTATTCATTCTCGCAAGAATTCGGTCGTTTTACATATATTTCTGCCAGAGAACGTGCTCAATTCTGCTAAATAGCAGCGAGAATGGTGAATTCCGTTCCAAAATCTTATAAGCTCTGTTAGCCGTCCAATCGAACATCATACAGACTTCAACTTGCACCTTCTCTATGTTTTATGTTCTCTGATTCAATCACGTCAAAGTGAAATGATTCAAAGCACCAAGAAACACCAATAGTCTTTTTGAATGACTTAAGTGACTTGAGTATTTTCAGTTTAGCTTTATTGTGTTTGCTGCTTTTTTATTTTTTTTTTTTAATTTCTATGTTGGTAGTTTATTTCATTACTTAGTTATAATTGGAAGTCCTTCGTAATATGCAGGGTGGTACATAAAAATTCCGTTTAACATATTCGTCTTTCCATAAATCAATTGTAAATTTCTTTTTTTTTCTTTAGCCTTTTTTCCTATGTTGGGTATGGGTTCGGAAGTAAATACTCAACATCAATATTTTTTCCATCCTTTGTGCCTATAGCCACAAAACCTTGTATCCGTACTAATTTTTAAATCCGGAGCCCTCCACGGAAAAAAACGGACGACAGTCTTCAACCACCCAATCAGCGCAAGCTTCTAAAGCTAATTTTTTATCCTCTCCACTTACTTTCTGTCTGGGCAGTTCAGTTACATACATATATGTGAGGTAAAGCATTTATGTCTATTGAGATTGGAACTCTGCATGCCATGGCATTTATACACTTTTTTACAATTACGACAACATACCATGTCAAGTAATGTACTTCCGTCATCTTTAACTATTTCTGTAAACATATCCCAAATAGCACTTCTGTCCTTCCGTTTTCTGCAGAGCTTATAAATACCCATAGCAATTTTCCCCACTAAGTCTTCGGGAGACTCCATCGCGTAAGAACGTCAGTAACGAAATGTTACATATAACGAAGCCATCTGGTGGCGAAACGGAGTTCGTCCGGTTTACTAGTAATATATAAATATCAGTATATTTACCTTTACAAAAAACCACGATAAGAAGTTTACACTTTTATTCTTTAAATTATTCAAATTATTTTCATTCTTTCCATCAAAAATGTGAGTAAAGTCTAATACTTTGTCTACTATTGAGAGAGTCATAAATTGTTGTTACTCATATGTGTAGAAATACTTTGAGGTTTTTTTTCTTTTGTTGCGAATGAGTCTTATGCCCGGTTTCACAGTCCATACTTAAGTTGTGCCTAAATAAAATCTTAGCTAAGTATTGTTGCAAACTGAGTGGTCGTTTGCGTTTCACAGTCAATGCACAATTTCTATAAAATTTTATTATGATATATGGCAACGTTATGGGCAACATATGTTTTACAAATGTCATTCATAAAAATATGTTTGAAATATTTAAATTATAACAGAAAATACATAAATTTGCGAGGAAAATTATATCAAAAATTGATGAAAACAACAAAAGAACCCCAAATTTCATCACTAGCGAGTCGGAGCACCTATGGGAACTGAAGGAAAAGTATAAGCTGTTATTGAGTGCAAACGAACGGACACTTGCCCTACGCTACGAAAGATGTCGCTGAAAATTCAAAGCAAATTCAAAACAAAAATCAGCTGTTATTTAAGCACTGCTTAAGTCTCCCCTTTTCAGTACTTAAGCATTACATAAGTATTAACTGTAAAACAATATTTTCCTGTTTTATCTTAAGTACAACATAAGTATGGACTGTGAAACCGGGCCTTAGTCATTTTTTATATTATTATGAGTACTCATTTGCACCAATTTTTATGGCTCATGACTTAAGTGCACTAATTTTATTGGTACCAATTGCAGATCTCTGGTGAGTACCCCAAGCATTGAGAATTGTAAATGTGTAAACTCATTTTTGTATGAAATCTAACAACAATTTTTTTAAACAAGTATAAAAATTTATAATTTTACGATTTTACGATGCTTTACGACGGCTTGTGAGTACCCCAATTATTGAAATTATTTATTTAAAATATCAGTACCTCCTTTTTGGAGTATATTTTTTTATTTTATTGTCGGTATTATCTTCGACTGGCGTCTTAGGATTTTCTAGTCCCAAGTATTTTCAATTTTGTTTTTTTTTATATTATATTTGGCTTTTCGCCATTCTTTTTTGTTTTATTTTGCCGGTAAAATTTTCGGCTGGCGTTGTAGAACTTATTTGTTCCACAATTTTAAAGCATTTTTTAGTTTTAGTTTTGCCGGTACTTTCTCCGGCTGGTGTCTTAGGACTTTTTTGTTCCAAGTAATATAAATTTTGTATTTTTATATTTTGATTTACATATATATATTTATATTTATATTATATATATTTTTTCCTTTTTTTTTGTTTTATTTTGCCGGTATGAACTTCGGCTGGCGTTGTAGAACATATTCGTTCCACAATATTTTTTATAATTCTTCTTTATACATATATCTGTGATTTCGACGACAGGCCATCCGGAGCGTGGCGCATCTTCGACCACCTCTACACCAGAACGAAAACATTGAAACCATCGTTGTGCTGTGGAAATGGAAACTGTATCGGGTCCATAAACTGCACAAATTTTATTGGCGGCTTGAGATGCATTTTTGCCTTTATCGTAGTAGTACTGTAAAATATGCCGCATTTTCTCTTTATTTTGCTCCATGTTTGCGACGCTATAACTCACGAACGACTTAAAAGAAACGACAATCAAACACGTGTTAGCGCGTGAAATGGGCTTTCCAAAAAGGTATAGCATGACTCGATGCGACGAATAAAACTAGAACTACGTGCTTTCAGCGCCAACTAGCGAAAATACCGCAAGACTTTTTTGACAACCTATATTTCATTGGCCCAATTTTGCATATTAAGACAAGTGTCAATAATTCTGCCAAAATCAAATAAATATTTAGATATTAAGTAAAAATCTTCTTATTAAATGTTCTTTGTCTCAAAATGAATAATAATATATTGATTTTTGTAAAATTAATATTGAAAAATGCCTAAAGTACGAAAGTGACGTGTGCGCGGGTGTGAGAGTACCAACGGTGGGGTACTCCGTTTGTTCAGTTTCCCAAATGAACGGGAGCTGGCTGAAAAGTGGAAGGAGAACCTAAAAATTTCTTTGTTAGAAACATTTTGTTAAAGAGGCAATTGACCCAAAAATTCTAAAAAGGAATGCTGTCCCAACGTTGGATCTAAGTAAGTGCAATTCTTTTATTTAAGTGCAATATTTCTTGAAAGGGTACCCTCAAGTGCGTGAGTGTGTTTTTTGCGGGTACATACAGTGTAAAGCAAAAGTCTTGATACCCTACCACTTCGAAGACATTTTATTAAATATATCACAAAATTTCTTGAATATTTCCATTTATTATTTAAAATGAAATAAATGCATTTTCTCTCATGTGAAAAATATAAAAAATTAGATTAAAAAGTATTTCATTATTTAAAAAAAAATCAAAAAACCAAGGATATTCTAAAATTCGCACAGCAAAAGTGTTGATACTCCTGCAAAAAAGGAGGAAATGTATAAAAAAAGCTTAATAATAAGTTGACCAAAAATACCTTTAATACTTAGTGGGGTATCCTCGTAATCGAATAACTTCTTTTAATCGGTCAGGCATGGAGTGAATCAATTTTTTTGTGTAATCTGAACTGATATTTTGCCATTCAACTTGGAGCAAGCTTTTAAGTTGATTTTTTGAAGTAATATGGTGTTTCCTTAAGCGGTTTTGTAAATGATCCCATAAATGCTCGATGGGATTGAGATCTGGACTCTGTGGAGGTGTTAATAACAAATGGGGTACCTTGTGTATTAACCACATCTTCACTATGTGAGCAGTATGTTTGGGATCGTTGTCCTGCTGGAAATAAAATCCGCCAGACAATCCCATTTTTTCCGCACTTTGTAATAAATTTTCTTGAAGAACTTTCAAATATACTTCTTTTGTCATAATTTCATCGATAAAAACAAGGTTGCCAACACCCGATGTGGACATGCAGCCCCATACCATGACACCTCCACCTCCATGCTTGACCGTCTTAATTGTATTTTTTGGGTTTAACTCTTCGTTTGGCTTCCTCCACACTTTAAGTCGCCCGTCATATCCAAAAATATTGTATTTTGATTCGTCGGAAAAAATAATATTATCCCAGAAGTCAAATTCTTTGAGTTTATACGTTTTTGCAAAATCCAGCCGTTTATTTCTATTGACGTCACTGACAAAAGGCTTTTTTCTAGCAATGCATGACTTAAATCCATTTCTATTTATTGATCTGCGAACTGTATCCGATGAAACAATGGTATTTAAAGATGTTTCCAATACAGTTGCTATATTCGGAGCACTTTCGAATGGATTTTTCTCTATTGTTCTCTTAATAAATCGTTCATCTCTCTCATTAAGCTTCCTAGGGCGTCCTGATCTGTGCTTATTTTCGACCCTTTTCTCTTTTTTGAAACGTTGTATTACGTTTTGAACCGTTGCCTTACTTCTGCCGATGTTTTTTCCGATTTCGGCATATGATTTTCCATCTTTATGCATACGTACCACAATTTGTCTCTCCTCTAATGTCAATTCTTTTCGAAACATGATTGCACACGAAAAATGTTTTACTTCGATGCGAATAAATGAACGTATGAAGTTATACTGAATATGGTCTGCAAACAATATGTTTTTCCCACACATCACAAGTCAAATATACCGTTATTCTGCGCGCTAGCTACATCGGGGCTCGAGCGTATCAACACTTTTGCTGTATCAACTTAATACTTACAGTCACGTTTTTGACTACCGTTATTGATGCAGCAGTCAAATTTTGCTGTTTCCCTTCGATTATGAATGAGTACAATGTAGATTTTTTAATTATTGCCAAAGTTGTCTAAACTATTTAAATTTGTTTGAAATATCTTAAAAATAAACTGAAAAATGAAAGGGTATCAAGACTTATGCTCTATACTGTATATCAGTGCATGCGTGTGTTGCGATCATTTGGTTGCGGGGCAAATACCAGTGAGTGTAATTTGAATGCACTTACATATGTACTTATGTATATTGAATTATAAAATCAAACTATCCGGCTCGAAGGACCAAATGTTTGAATTATAAAATCAAACCGTTTGATTTGTGAAATATCTAATTAAATTATCTAATTAAACATATGTATGCACACCACATGGGGTTGTTTTCGACTTACAATACAAAAGTGCATTTGTAATCAATTGCCCAAATCTAAGTAAATATATTTATATTACATTTCTGCATGCATATGGCATATAAATGCATACGTGCCACATGTACATATGTTTGTATGCTGCATATACATACATACATGCATATATTTTTATGTGTTTAATTATGCACATATGTATATTTTGTACTGTCTCAGTATTGGCGAAGATAAATTTTATTATTTATATATTTAAATTTTATTTTACATATTTTTTATTTATTTCTACATATATACATATTTATTTGCAATTTATAGATGAGGCTCCAACCCAACTATTTCAACCTTCACCTCCCCTAAAAAGTTGCTGCATTAGCAACTGTGCCGGTGGAGAGAAATATTTCAAAATTCCGAAAACGGAAGTTGCAAGAAATAATTGGGTAAAGGCCTGCAATCTTGAGTTGCCGTTAAAGAAAAATCTAAGTACATATATGTATGTATATTTGTGAAAAACATTTTCACACAAAGAATGTTTATTCGCACCGAATAATTAATGAAGCTCTTCCTGTGCGGAATTTAGGATTCGACGAAAGTAGCCAGCAGTCATCGCAGTGGGTTTTGCCGCCAGTTTTAAAAACATACGATGCAAAAAAACCGATATTTTAGAACATGATGATATGTTAGTTTTAAATCCAAATGACATATCATTCGAAGAATTTGAGAAATATTCACGCCTTCTTGAAATAGAAGTGAAGTGCAACGACGAAAAGAATATCTCTGTTTGCGACCACGAGCATTACGTTCCAGTAGCTAGGGCGGTTTCAAAATAATGCTTTGAAACAAGCCAAAAAAATTAATGAGCTGAAGAGAAGAATTTTCTTATTGACAAGAAAATGTCAAGCTCTAGAAAAAAATGTTTTATTAACAGGAGATGCAAATGAGCATGCAGTTACCTTCGCAAAAATGATTGTGAAGAAGAAGAACTCCTACAACGAAAAGGAGAAAGCAATGGCATTTAACATAAATTATATGTCGACTAAGGCCTATAATTTAATGGGCGACGACTTGGGGTTTGCACTGCCCCACAAAAAAACACTTTTGCGTTGGCGTCCGATCCGGTATGTCTGCCCCGGTATCGACGAAAAAGTCGCATATGCCAGCTAATTTTCGACGAAGTCTCAATCAGAAAAGATCTGACGTACAACAAAGTACGAGATGTGATTG